>NW_006408971.1:744780-754637 GCF_000296735.1 Chrysochloris asiatica
CCAGATGGATTGGCACAGTGGCAGCATCAATGGACTCAAGTGTGGCAACAATTGTGAGGTTGGCCCAAGAATGGGCAGTGTTTCATTCTGTTGTGCAAAGGGTCGCTATGAGTGTGCACCAACTCAGTGGTCCATAACAACAACATACCGAACATTTTTCGTGGTATCGTGCCCTGCTCCTAACCCCTTACACTAATCTATTTTTGTCTGCTTACCATACTTTGCATCACTTTCTAAAATATTGCATGATCTATGCATTCATTAATTTCCTTTTATTGTCTGTCTTCTCCAAGACCTCAAGCTCCAATGAGGCTTTTGTTGCTGTTGTTGTTAATCCAGTTATTTTTTTTCACTGATATTATCCATTAGTGAACTATAACAACCATTATGAGGGTGGCCAGGACTGGACAGTGTTTCATTCTGCTCTGGGTGGGGCGGCTTTCAATCAGAGAGAACCCTGTGGCACCTAACAACAGCAAAAACAAATGTGAACCAAGTGCTCGCCACAGAGCCTGGAATGAATAGTTTTGTTGAATGATCTGTACCTTTTCCTGTTGGTGACCACTGTGGATGTCTCCCTTTTTGTTGTTGTTGAATTGTCACCCCATGCCCACCTCCTACCCCCAATAAAAGGTGCTGGATATATTCCTGCACACTCTTCCTGTAGTGTACACTGCACCTGTAACTGTGTAACAAATGGAGCTGTTAGTATGTTTGACTTAGGACATTTTAAGGCCTGTCAAGTGTTCGCTATTTAAAAGGAATGTGTACACAATGGTTTGGAATGGATGTCTGACCTCCTCTAAATTCTCAAAGATGTAGGAGAATAGTTCCCATCAACATCCTCCTGAGGCCAAGTCCTGGGAAGGTGAGGTCAGAAACGCCTCTACCTCCACCATCCCTTACCAATTCTGACACCAACCATCCATCCAACAAGTCTCTCTCCTTCTCAGCTACAATCATTAATTCATTGCAGTGGTCACATGGAAATCACAGACCATATTCACAATGATGCTGTTTTTATTAGGGAAGTTAACAGGATCAGAAATGCTCAGGATACCGTTCTTTTTCAGGACAGCCTCTTCTCTGCTGATCCCTCAGACAGGCCTTTATCTGATCCTAACTCACTAGGTCTGGTCTCTGTTTTTCTTTAGCAATGTTACAAAGCTCTTATAGAACTTCCCAAGGAGGCCTCCACTGCACCCTCAGCCTCAACCTGAAGGGGCTCATCTTTAGCCCCATCATTGCTCAGCAAACCTAACTCCCTGATTAAGTGCCTGGGGGCATCCCACTCTGCTAGTCAGCCTCCTGCCCAAAGACACTCAGCTTCACTGACTCCATGAGCTCTGTCTGATGCTCTGGGTCTGATGCTGCTGCTCACTAATACCACAGCTCTCTGCCTCTGAATTAGGACACACCCTACTCCTGACTGTTTTTCTTGATGAAGATTCCCCCTTCCAGCAGGATGGCAAAGTTGACCAATGCCTCATAACTAAATCATATAATCCTTTCAACATCTTCCTCCACCTTCTCTAACCCAGACCCATTAGGACAGTCCATAAGGAGGATATACACAGACTAGAGCTGGAAGAGCCATATTCAATAATTCGTTACACTGCAGAATGCGTACAGAATCTTTTATAAACACGAATCAAAACTTTTCAACAGAGAGAAATTGCTATTATAAGCTTAGTATTATTTATCAAAGTAACAATGTTTTCAATTTGGTTATGTGAAATCCAATTGCTGTCCTTGAATGCAGTTGCTCAATCAGGATGTCTTAGTGAATTTCCCTGGGTTCTGTTAGTGCCTAGGAGACCTAGTAAGAAGGGATTAAGGGCTTCCTTGCTAATTGAACGAATCCACCCAGAGGCGTGTCTAAGTGTGACAGGTATGATGGGACATCAAAAAGTTCTGGGAAATGGAATGCAAAAATAATGGAATTTTTCCACAGGCGTTTTTGAAGTCCCATTTTATGTTATGTGCCCTGGGTGCCACTTGGAGGGGAAAAGGGCATTACTGAGTAGTTTGTATTAACCATTAACGTTTTCTTTGCCAGCTGCCAGATTCAGCACGTTACACAGAACTGTCATAGAAGCTATTTTCCTTAGGTACACCTCTGCACCAATTGCTACATGGGAGGAAGCTGTGGCAGTATGTGTCCGTAAAGAGTGATAGTTTTGGCAACCCTACGGGGCAGTTCTAGTCATCCCAAAGGGTCACTGTGAGTCATAATCCACTCCACAGCAAGGGTGTTTCCTAGGAATGCCTGACTCTCAGATAGAAATGGCTATCACAACAAACCCTCAGACCTTCATGGATGTTGTGCTTTAGCACGAGGGGAGGAGAAACAACCCCTCAACTCACTCCCCTGTGTTGTGGCGGCATACGGCTTATGTCCCACCCGTTTTGTGACTTGTGATTAAATGTAGCTATTCAGGGTTTTGCTCCATTGTCTTTCATCATATGGAATCATCATTTACTTTTTATGACATTTCATCGTTAGCCAGGTTTCCTTTTCAAAGTGGTACGTAAGGGGAACATAGACAGTAACTGAAATTGTCAAACCTGCATTAGGGATTCTAAGCTATAGCCCAGAGAGAAATTAATCCTCAAAGCATTTCACACCAAACAGTAGCAATCTGCAAATGGCAGATTATCTGTAATATCTGGACAGCGCCAATAGCTCGTTAGAGAGCTGGGATCTAGCTGCATGTTGTACCAAGGCCTCCTGCTCAGGGTTTCCCACTCAACCCAAAGGACATCATTCACAATTGCCCTGCAATGATTTGCAGACAAATTAAAAGGGGGGTGGGGGAGGAAAATGTGATAGAAGACTCCTGTGGTTTTTAATGCTTTTCTGTGGGATACATTTTCCAAATGAGTTTCCTCTACTTTGCAGCGTGGCAATTGAAACAAATTCAGCAAAGACTTGCAGAGATAATGTTGTCGTTCCATCAATTCCCCAAAGTTTGGTTTTGGTTTAGTTGTTTTTGTTTGTTTTCTTTTTAATAACTATCAGCAGCTTTGTGGAAATCATCCCAACTTTGTAATGCAGTTCCTGAGGAGATTCCTAATTTGACTGAAAAATAGTCTGGTGTCAACATTATCCTTAAAAAAGAGAGAGGGAAAAGAAAGAAGAAGAAGAGAAAGAGGCAGGGGTTTTCAGTTCTTCGTAGGCTTTTTTTAATACATTAATTTTCTAATTCTATTATTGTTTTAATACTAAACAGGCAGTTTATTCATATTTGCACAGTGAGCTCATGCCTTTTTTAAAGGCATGTGTAAGAGACGGGAGACCTGGAGTGGCACTGTAGAAAAAACACTGGACTGCTAACCACAAGGATGGCGGTTCAAACCTTGAGAAGCCCTATACAGGGTCAATATGAGTCGGAACCTGCTCAACAGTGCTTAATAACTACATCAGCATAAAAAATTAATGAGGGATTTAATAACTGGGGAAAAACAAAATAGAAAATCCCAGGATACTATAAAATTCTATTTAAATTGCCAGAGAGAACAAAATAGGCTTTTGAAGTCTCATTAAGAAGGAAAATGCAGTGAAACCAAAGCAGGCCCTTGTTGAGAAAGATGCCAGCGTTAACTGATGAGGAATACCCCGATGTCTGGTTTTCCTGTGTTCTCAAGCTTTCACACTAAAAAAAACAGAACAAACAGTTTACGGAGGAAATTGTGCTTAAGAAAACTGAGAACAACATTAGGAACACACAAATATTTGAAGTGTTTCAGGTCTCCAAGCAATCCCATACATTAGAATCTTAGTCACCGCCAATCAACTGTGATACGCCATCAAGAAAGAGTATCAGATCCTGGAGATGGGCACACTGTCTGATGCTTCAAAATGAGGAAAGAATGAATCTCAAAAATGGAAGAGCAGCAAGTTTGAGATCCATGTCAGTCACCAACCACCAACCACACACAAACACACACATGTGTGAGTACTTTAAAAAGTGCTGGTGTGGACCTGAAGGATAAGCAGACTGCTAACTGCAAGACTGGTGGTCCAAACCCACCATCATTCCTCGGAAACCCTATACAGAGTTGCTATGAGGCAGACCCGACTCAATTGTACTTACCAACAATACCACCTTAAAACAGGTTTATGTCATTATTGAGAACCCATACACTCTCTATGGATGCAGAAGGGTTCACTTGTGATGGGAGTCATGTGTTTCTGGGGGGAACTCCTGACTTAAAGGGGTCACCAGACCCCGAGATGAGGTGGAGGGTGGGACACTGAGTCTGGGAGCACACTTAGAGGTTCTATGGAAGCAGTCAAGTAACCCTGGTGGGGAGGGTGGAAAATCAGACAACAATGGGCAAAAGACAGAACCTTAGCAACTGCCATGCTTAGATGATAGACAGAGGAAGGAAGAGACACAAGAGAAGAAATTCAACAAGGAAAAGAATGTTGTTAAGTACCATCAAGTCAGTACACCACTATAGGGTTTCCAAGGAGCAGCTGGTGAGCTTGAACCACTGACTGTTCAGTTCAAAGCGACCTTGCAGTCCAGCACATTAACCCACAGCACCACACCAGGACTCCAAGGAAAAGAGCTGTTGTTATGTGTCGTGGAGTCAGTTCCGACTCATAGCGACCCTGTACAGGGTTTCCGAGGCTGTAAATCTTTATGGGAGCAGAAAGCCTCATCTTTCTCCCATAGAACAGCTGGTAGTTTTGAACTGCTGACCTTGCAGTTCACAGCCCGATTTGTAACCACTACACTACCAGAGCTCCTTAAGGAAAAGAGTGGGGTAGGGAATCTCACAACCGAAGGGAGAATAGTTTTTTTTTTACTTTTACTTTCCTTTTTTTTAATTTTGTTACCTAGAAAGATGAAGCGTTCTGCTCCCGTACAGATTTACAGCCTCGGAAATCCTGTCTAGGGTCGCTATGAGTCGGAACTGACTCGACAGCACTTAACAACAACAACAACCATTGTTGAGAAGACTTTGTTGTTGATAAGTGTCATTGAGTCAGTTGGGACTCATAGAGACCTTGTATAGGAGTAGCTGGTGGGTTTGAACTGCTGACCGTGTGGTTCGTAGACCAATGTTGATCCTACAGCACCATACCAGAAGTGCTGAGAATACTACAGTGTTTCAAAAAGTTCATGGAAAGGGGGAATTAAAATATAATGGAATTTTCCCATGAATGTCCCCTCTTATATGCATCAAAACCAATTCAACCCTTTGTACATGTGCGCTTTAGTGACATTGATGACATTCTTCAAGTGGACCACCATTCTCACCCTCTTTTACTGAGTCATTCCTCACCATTAACATAAATTCACTGCCCCCAGGGTCACTGGTTCAAGCTCAACAGCCACTCCTTGGAAACCCTATACAGGGTCGCTATGGGTCGGAACTGACTTGATGGCACTTATCAACAACAAGGTTCTATCTAAGTATGGATGTTGCCATGCTGGTGCTGTGTGCGGTCACGTCGGTTCTGACTCATAGCAACCCTACATAGGGTTTCTGAGCCTATAAACATTTATAGGAGCAGAAAGTCCCATCTTTCTCCTGCAGAGCCACTGGTGAGTGTGAACCCATGACCTTGGGCTTACCAGACCAACCTATAACCCACTACACTACCATGGCGTCTTAAATCGTGTTGTTGTTAAGTGCCGTGGAGTCACTTCTGACCCATAGTGAGCCTGTATAGGGTTTCCAAGGAGCGGCTGGTGAATTTGAACCAGCCAGGTGTGGGAAACCTTTTTCTACTAAAATTTATAACATCATTTGTGAGCCATAAAAATTATCAAATAAAAAATTAGCCTGCTATATTTGGTCAGATATTTAATTCACTCACCCCTAATGTAATGGCTGGGACTGCAGTTGCCTTGCAGGGCATACAAAAGGATTTCATGGGCCTTATTCAGCCCACGGAACAGACATTCCCCATCCCTGCTATGTGGATATTGTTGTTGTTGTTAAGTGACATTGAGTCGGTTCCAACTCAGAGCGACGCTGTATAGCGTTTCCAAGGAGCAACTGGCTGGTTTGAACTGCTGACCTTGTGGTTTGCAGTCCGGTGCTGATCCACAGTACCACTTTAAAAAGGAAGACAAATAATTTTTACTAGACTGTTTGAAGAAGTTTTAAGAAGACTTCAGGGGAGATTGTTGGTTTAAGGTTTAAAGACTATCTCAAAGCAATAATTTCAAGGGTTCCTTCAGCCTCCATGGCTCTAGAAAATCTAGAATTTTAAATTCTGTTCTGTATCTTATTCTTTTTGATCAGGATTCTCCTATAAAATCTTTCATCACAATGTTTAGTAGTGGTAGTCAGGCACCATTGAGTTCTTCCAGTCTCGTGGCACAGGGTCTCATGGGTCCTGGAGGCAATTAACAAGCACATTCTGTTTCCTCCTCCTCTTCCTAACTCTCCTTCCTCTGATATTCCAGGTGGATAGAGACCAATCGTAGTGTCAGGCATTAGCACCTGGAGCTATTATGCTGAGTGAGATAACTTAATAACAAAAGGACAATACTATATGACTATACAACTTATAAGGACAAATATTAAAAGATAAGAAAAGGCAAATGTATAGAGTCTAAAGTCTTTTGTTCACTATCTGGGGCAGGACCAAAGGGGAAATGGGGGTAACAGTAATGGGAAAATCTTATTGATTAAGGGTAGGGTTGTACACTCCATTATTATCATTGCAAAGGGTATAATATATATATACTTAAAACAGTGACAGAAAAAAAGATATTAATGGATGGGACAAAGAGACTTTTATTCATAGATCTTTAAATCAGTTCACACAAGCTGGTAATGCCATTTATTTATCAATGCTCTTGATCCTGAGAACCAGAAGGTATCTCTTTCAATTTCATTTATTTATTTTATATATTTTATTTATTTTATATATTTTGGATACTCTGCTAGTTCCAAAATCATAGTGTGAGCTAGACTGACTCTCAGTCCTCATGTTGGGGAAACGGATAGTAACAGAGGTTGGAAAAGCAAAGATTTTAAAAATGATGATGGAAATAATTAACGAAAATTTCAGTATATGCTTCACACTTAATGTCCTCAAAATACTTTTTTAATTCAATTTGAATTGTCATTGAGGTGAGTGCTAATAAATAAACTAACATACTGGCCTTGAATGTATTAGCATATAAGGAGAATATTGTAATAATATAGTACTATTCTAAAGAAAAGAGCTCTGGTAGTATAGTGGTTACGAACCCGGCTGCAAACCACAAGGTCAGCAGTTCGAAGCTACCAGCTGTTCCATGGGAGAAAGATGAGGCTTTCTGCTCCCATAAAGATTTACAGCCTCGGAAACCCTGTGCAGGGTCGCTATGAGTCGGAACTGACTCGACGGCACATGACCACCAACCAACCAACCATTGCAAAGAAGGACTTCTGGATTGAGTCTAATCATATTCCTTTGGTGGTTAAACTAATATTGTGAGTGAAATGTCCCGCATGTCTGTCCGTTTGCCGTAAGGTGGTGGCACCATTTTGCTGTGATCAAATCCTAGCGGGGTCACCCATGGTGGACAGGTTCCACCTGAGATTCCAGAGTAAGAATATACTAGGAAAAAGGAACAGGCAATCCACTTCAGAGGGATTAAAGCCTGTGTGGCCATAAAATCGTGTCATAACAAGGAACAATATCAAAGTGCTTATTCCTTTGAGGAATTATCCCTGTGAATTGGAGTGGAGCTTTGTTGATATAGTGCCAGAAAATGAGCCCCTAAGATTAGAAGGCATCCAGATATGACTGAGAACAAGCTACCTGCTCAAGTTAGATTCAGAAGAGGACGTGGAATGAGTCATGTCATTGCTGCTGTCAGATGGATCTTGGTGAAAAGCAGAGAATAGCTGAAAGATGTTCACTTGTCTTTTATTAACTATGCAGAGACCTTCAAATGTGTGGATCATGACAAACTATGGATAACTTTGTGAAGAATAGGAATTCCAGATCACTTAATTGTACTTAGGTGGAACCTGCACATAGAACTAGAGGCAGTTATTCAAACAGAGCAAGGAGATACTGAATGCTTTAAAATCAGAAAGGTGTACATCAAGGTTGTATTCTTTTACCATACTTACTTAATATGAATGTTGAGCGAATAATCCAATAAAGTGGATTGTATGAAGGAGAATGGGGAGTAATTATTTGAAGACGACTTGTTTATAATCTTCAATATGCAGATTATACAACTTTGCTTTCTGAAAGCAAAAAGGATTTCAAAATTAGTTAATGAAGATCAAAGAATACAGCCTTCAGTATGGATCGCATCTCAATGTAAAGAAAATTAAAATCCTCACACCTGGATCATTGATCAACCTCATGATAAATGGAGAACACATTGAATTTGTCAAAGATTTCATTTTACTTGGGTCCACAATCAACATTCATGGAAGCAATAGTCAAGAAATTAAATGGTGTATTCCATCCAGTCCAAGGAAAAAGGACATCACGTTTGGTAAAGTGGAGGATAAGCAAAAAAGACCAAGTCCCTCATCAAGGTAGAATGGCACAATGGCTGCAACCGTGGGCTCAAGCATAACAATTATGAAGATGACACAGAACTGGACAGTGCTTCATTCTGTCGTGCAGCCATTCGCTATGAATTGGAGCAAGCTCAATTACACCTAACAGCAAAAACAAAACATGGAACCTTCAACTGTTGACTTCATATTCAAAATCGAACATCTACTTTTGTTAAATCAAAAGTGCTTTTGTTGTTGTTGTTAAGTGCTGTTGAGTCGATTATGACCCATAGCGACCCTGTATAGGGTTTGCGAGGCTGTAAATCTTTACAGGAGCAGAAAGCCTTATCTTTCTCCTGCGGAACAGCTGGTAGTTTCTGACTGCTGACCTTGAGGTTCGCAGCCTGATTCATAACCACTACACTACCAGAGCTCTTTGCAGTACATAAAAATGAGTTGCTATCGAATCGATTCCAACTCATGGTGACATTATGTGTGTTAAAACTCTGCTTCACCGCTTTCAATGGCTAATCCTTAGGTAATAGATTGTGGGGACTTTCTTCCCATGCACCTCTGGGTGGGTTCAAACCACCAACCTTTCAGTTAGCAAGTGAGCTCATTAGCTATGAATGTAACCCAGAACTTCTTTTATTGTGTATAGTACTGGATTCACAGGTAGAGTTTCAAGGGTTTGTCAGTTACTTAGTTCTGTCCATTGCTTCATGACCTGTTTGACAAAAGACAAGTCAATTTGAATCATTACAGAGCAGCTGCAAAGCAGAAACAGAGTCTCACACCTCCACACCCCCCTCCACCCCCCAAATGGATTAGCTCTGGTTAAATAGCACTTGTACTTGTCAGTTCTCCTCAATGACATCTATGTGGAAAACTTCTTTCTAAACCACAGCTTGTTTACCATAATCATCCATCTGTTGCTTGTATACTGAATTGATGGCCTTGCAATGTGTTTTCAGTGACTCAGAAGGCAAACAGAAGTTATAACAGGCAATTGCTAACTGTCCCTTTGTCAGAATTTGGAGTTTGTTTTTCTTTTCCACATTTTCCTTGCATCTGAAAATGGATGTGTTTGGGAGTCTAGAATTTAATTCATTTCATTAACAACCTGCTTCATTCACATTGTAAGTGTAGAGATGTCAGAGATGCAATTTGAAATCATCAATGAAGTGCAAAAAATCTTCCAGCTAGTTCAAAGGTAAAAATGTGTCATTTATTATTGGGTGACATCAAGGAGCAATATCAAAGAGCTTACTATTTTCTATTATTGCAGTTAGTAAATGAATAAGTGAATGAACATCCAACTTTAAATCCTTAAGTGTATATTAGTCATAGAAGGTTTGTAAGCATGTATGGTGTGT
>NW_006408971.1:755742-757310 GCF_000296735.1 Chrysochloris asiatica
ATGGGCTGCCAAAAGAACCAATAGATCTGTTTTGGAAGAAGTGCAGCCAGAGTGCTCCTTGGAGGCCAGGATGGCTAAGCTTGGCTCTCATACTTTGGACATATTGTCAGGAGAGAATAGTCACTGGAGAAGGATGTCATGCTGGGTAAGATGGAGGGTCAGAGAGAAAGAGGAAGACCCTCAATGAGATGGATCAGCCATGTGGCATCATTGATGGTGTCAAGTGTGGCAGTAGTAGTGAGGTTGGCCCAGGATCAGACATTGTTTCGTTCTGCTGTGCATGGGGTCGCTATGAGTCGGTTCCGACTTGATGGCATCTGACAACAACAACATACAGCATGTATGTATGTGTATGCATATTATATTTTCCATCACTCCTCTGTCATTTTGTTGTATCCTAGTGGCTTGCATGTTGCTGTGATTCTGGAGGCTATACCATGGGTAATTTAAATACCAGAAGGGTCACCATGGTAAACAGGTTTCAGCTGAACTTCCTGATGAAGACAAACTAGGAAGAAAGAGAGACAGACTACTTCCAAATAGTTATTCACTGAAAATCTTATAAGTAGCAGTGGAACAGTGTCAGTGTCAGAATATTGAATATTGAAACATGATGAACACTAGAATACTGTCAGATATAGTGCTGAAAGATGAGCCCCTCAGGTTGGAAGACGCTCAAAAGACAACTAGAGAAGAGCTGCCTCCTCAAAATAGACTGACCATGATGACACAATTGGACTAAAGCCCTCAGAACCTTCATTTCCTGATGGACACAATGCAAAATAAAGGGAAATAGCTGTAAGCATCAATTTATAGTCAGAATGAGAATCTAGCAAAAACTCTTGAATCTAGCAAAATTGTCAAAAATGAAATAGAACACATACATTGTGCGATATCCTAGGCATTAGTGAGCTCAAATGGATTGATATTAGTCATTTTGAATCTGGCAATCACATGGTTTACTATGCCAGGATTCACAAATTGAAGAGGAATGGCATCACATTCATTATCAAATAGAACATATCAAGATCTGTCTTGAAGTACAACACTGTGTATGAAAGGATAAATTACATATGCCTACAAGGAAGACCACTTAATACCACTATTATTCAAATGTACACACCAACCACTAAGCCCAGTGCAGATGAAATAGAAAAATTCTACCAACGTCTTCAGTCTGAAATTGATCAACATGCAATCAAGATGTATTGATCATTACTGGCAATTGGAATGCAAATGTTCTAAACAAAGAGGAAGGATCCGAGTTATTGGATGGCTTCAAGAACATCATACAGATACCAAAAGGTCAATAAGAAGACAAGAAACAAGATAAAGACCAAAATGGATGTTAGGACAGACTCTGACTTGCTCCAGCATAGAGATGCTAAAGCAAATGGAAGAAATTACAAGAGCTAAACAGAAAATTTCAAAGGTCAGCTCGAGAAGACAAAGTCAAATATTATAACGAAATGTGCAAAGACCTAGCATTAATTAGAAAACCAAAATGGAAGAACACGGTCAAGCTGAGCAAACAAGAAAAAATTCAAGTGTCAACTTGAAATATTGAA
>NW_006408971.1:760209-764984 GCF_000296735.1 Chrysochloris asiatica
TTAAGTCTCCTGTGTATGTGTTTGTGTGTTGTCATTGTTGTTGCTAAGTGCTGCTGAGTCAGCTCTCGCTCCTAGCAACCTTATGCATGACAGAAGGAACCGCTATGGGATCCTACACCATCCTCACAATTGTTAACATAAATCCATTGTTGTCATCACTGTGTTAATCCTTCTCACCTTCCTCACCTTTAAACATTCTGGCTGTACCTCTTCCAACACAGATTTGTTTGTTCTTCTGGAAGTCCATGTTTTCTTCCTCCTCAAAGTGACATGTTATGTAACACTTCCAAGAGGTCTTGTACAGCAAGTTGCCAAGGCAATTATGTTATTTGATTTCTTGACTACTGTTTCTAAGTTTTGATTGTGGATCCAAGGAAAATGCAATCCTTGACAACTTCAATCTTTTCTCATTTCTCTCCTTACATTACCCATCTGTCGTTTCTAAGTCTTACTTTGATGTTTATTATGTGTATGCAGACTGTGGGGTTTTGTGCCTTTTAGCTTGCCATGTAATTTTTGGTTCAAAGCTGAACATGATATATTGATTAAAAGGAACTGAGGTAGATAGGCTTTTAGAGTGAGAATTTATGTTGATCTGCCTAACAGTGAGATTGTGTTTAATGATTACTTTAGCTATATGAGGAAGCTTCAAAATATTCATGGACAAAATTCTATCATCTATTAATTTGTGAAGTCCTCTTACATATTTCAAAGTCTTCAAGTTCTTCTCATGTCCTTGTGTTTGCATCTCCTCTTAATGTTTTACCTTCTATAAATAGTCCTCAAGGAGCTCTGGTAGCATAGTGTTACAAATTGGGCTCCTAACCTCAAGGTTGGTAATTCAAAACTATCAGCTGTTGTGCTGGAGAAAGATGAGGCTTTCTGCTCCCGTAAAGATTTACAACTTTGGAAACCCTGTGCAGGGTCACTCTGAGTCGGAACCGACTTCACTAACCACAATTCCTTGCAGTTCTTTCTGCTGTGGTTATCTGTCATTATGGGAGCCATGTTGGTGTGTGGGAGAGAGCACTTCTATAAAATCTCAACTAAATCTGGTTTTCTATGAGTCTGTTTCATTGTGCCATGACCTTAATATGTGTTTTTTTGTTGTTGTTTTCACCTGGTCACTTCCTGATGCAGCATTCTTAATCAATTTCCTCGAAGCCTGACCCTACTTCCTTCTTTATCCCCACCCCCCTTATGTATGACCGGAAGACTAGAGGGAGCTGGGGGTTAGAGGAATGTCCTCTGTGGCTCTTGGGAAAAGTGCTGGCAGAGTCTTTCCTCTTGACTGTTGTTGTTGTTGTTGTTGAGTGCCATCAAGTTCTGCAGATAAATAGTAAACCTGTATAGATGTTGTTGTTGTTGTCATGTACCGTGGAGTCAGTTCCGACTCATAGTGACCCTATACAGGGTTTCCGAGGCTCTAAATCTTTACGGGAGCAGAAAGCCTCATCTTTCTCCCACGGAACAGCTGGTAGTTTCGAACTGCTGACCTTGCAGTTCGCAGCCTGATTTGTGACCACTATGCTACCAGAGCTAGTGGGTCTTTATTACGGAGATTGTTGTCTTGTTTTCCTTGTTAAGTGCTATGGAGTCTGTTCAGACGCCTAGTGACCCTGTATAGGGTTTCCAAGCAATGCCTGGTGGGCTTGAACCTCTGATTTTGTGGTTAGTAGTCCAGTGCTTACCCTATAGCATTATGCCTGTTGTGGAGATGGATCTTTGCTTATTTCACAGCAATTTCTGGTCTTCTTCCTCTGTTGTGGCTCTTCACCCAAAAACCTGAGTAATGGAGGTTCTGAAGGTAAAGACCAGGAAAGTCTCCCAAAATCAAGAGTTTCTCACTCTCCTGCTCCTCTACTCAGCCTTCAACAATACATTAAAATGTCCATTTAACCATGATGTTGTTGTTCGGTGCCATCGAGTCAGTACCGACTCACAGCGACCTCATGTATAACAGAACAAAGCACTGCCTGGTCCTGGGCCAACCTCACAAGCATTGCCATGTGTGAACCCATTGCTGAGGCCACTGGGTCAATCCATCTCATTGAGCATTTCCTTTTTTTTCTCTGACCCTCTACCTTATCAAGCATGGTGTTCTACTCCAAGGACTGGTCCCTCCTGATACTATATCCAAAGCATAAGAGACAAAGTCTCGCCATCCTGGTTTCTAAGGAGGGAGCATCCTGGCTGTACTTCTTCCGACACAGATGTACTTGTTCTTCTGGCAGTCCATAATACTTTCAAGATTCTTCTCCAATACCGTAACTCAAATGCATCAGTTCTTCCAAGTGTTAACTTGCATGAAAAGGAAGGCAATTTACAATAAGTGGGTGGTCCACAGAAAAATAATGGAAGCAGGGGGAGTCCCTGGGAGGAGTGTAAGAGCCAAGGACAACAGAGGTAAATCCTCTTAGGGTTCTGTTTCTTTAAAATTCTGTCTTCACACTAAGTTGTGTCTTCCCATGGCTCACATCTGTGCTCATGTGATGAGCATAGTTAGAGATAAACCTACACAATTCCTCCTCTTAAATGTCTTGACCCCTTACAAGTCTTCATCCTGACAAACTATGTGCTATATCTGTCTTTGTTTATCATTCTTACTGCACCTACCAGGTGTCTCAAGTAATTAGCTAGTCTCCTGTTAAAGATGTTTCTACTCTAGCTATCACTGACATCAATCCTTTTTGTGATATCTTAGGATAATCCTGGAATATAAATCCTGTCTCTTATTTCACCTAGAATTAAAAGAAGTCAAATCAGCTCGTCTCAAATTTGAGTGTTTTAGATGAGTACTTGTAAAGAAAAAGAAATCCTTCCAAACCCCTAAGGTTAAATAAAGTTGTTAAATGTTTCTTAAGTCAATACATATAAATCTAAATATAAACATTTTATGCTTATAGCCAGAAGGACCAAATAAAAATGTATAAATTGAATATAAATGGGAGTACAAAACTAAACAGTCAAATGAGCTCTCTGAATTTAAGAGAACGTTATTAATTAGTGTTGTTATTATTAAGTGCCATTGAGTTGGTTCCGACTCATAGTTACCCTGTATAGGGTTTCCAAAGAGCGACTTGCAGTTCAAACCGACCTTGTAGTCCAGAGCCTTAACCCACAGCGCCACACCAGGATTCTGAATGTAATATAATACAGCAGATGTAATATAGTATGTAATGGAATAGATGCCGTGACTGTGCAGAAACTGAATCATTCCTGGAGGGTAGCAGTGGTTCATTGGTAGAGTCTTGCCCTGCATGCAGGAGACCCAGGTTCAATTCCAGCCAACATATCTCATGTACAGCTGCCACCAGTCTGCCAGGGAAGGTTTATGTGTTGCTTTGATGCTATGGGAGCCCTGGTGTGGCACTGTGGGTTAATGCAATGGAATGCAAAGTCGGTTTGAACTGCAAGGTCAATGGTTCAAGCTCACCAGCTGCTCCTTGGAAACCCTATACACGGTCTCTATGGGTTGGAACTGATTTGAAGGCACTTCACAACAACGAAAATGCTGAACAGAGTTTAGTGAAACTTCTAGACTAAGACTAAGGGAAAGGGTCTGGAAATCTCCTTTTGAATATCAGTCATGGAACTCTTATGAATGGATCACAGTCATCTTATAACTAATCCAGGGGATGGCACGGGGCCACACAGCGTTATCTTCTCCTGTGCTTTTGTTTCCAGGAACCAGCACCAGGTCTTTAGAGCCCAGTATGCCTGTGATGCCTCAGGCTTCCCCACTGCTCCCCTGGAATCTTTATTCTCCCATTTGTTCCTCACTTGTTGGGAATGCCTTGTTGGGAGCGTAGTGGATTATGAGCTGGACTCTAACCACGAGATCAACAGTTCAAATCTACCAGTCATTCTGTGGGAGAAAACTTAGACTTTTTGCTCCTGCGAGGATCTACAGCCTTAGAAACTGTATACAGGCTCACTGTGAGTCGGAACCAACCCAGCGGCACACAACCACCACCACCAAAGTATTACCACATGGTTTCTGTACTTGTTGTTGTTAGGTGCTATGTAGTTGGTTCTGACTCATCACAACCCTACACACAACAAAACAAAACACTGCCCAGTCCTTCACCAGCCTCACAATTGTTGTTATGTTTGAGACCATTGTTAGAGTCACTGTGTCAATACATGCCATTGGGGGTCTTCCTCTTTCTCATTGACCCTCCAGTTTACCAAGCATGACATCCTTCTCCAAGGATTGGTCCCTCCTGACAACATATCCAAAGTACGAAAGACAAGGTCACACAACCCTCGCTTCTAAGGAACAATATACTCATACTGCTTCCAAGACACATTTTGTCCCTAGGAGATCTAAAGCACTAACTTGAGGCTCAATTTCTGTAGCAGTTTTTGGTTAAATTGTGGTCAACAAAGTGATCCAGACTATGCTTGTGGTAATTTTTTAAATTATCCTCAGAATAGCAGCACCAAATTTCAACCATTTTTTAAAGGAAACTTCAGACTAGTTCGTTGTGCATTCCTGTTTGAGAAACACTCAAGTTCAAGTGTATCTTCAGACATTCAGGATCAGACGTGTCTGCTCTGCAATATTAGATGTTCCTTTAGCAAGTGATCTATTATACTTCCTGTCAAGATCCGCCTCCTGATTTTTATTTATTATGTTGGACTATTGTCAGATGATTACATCACATAGTTTGCATTTTTTGCATTTTTTTCAACAGTGGTGTTACTTTCAGTGAACAATTTGAACCACTTGCTCAGAGTATGAGATGTTTCAAACTATGAAAGACTAAAAC
>NW_006408971.1:766207-777379 GCF_000296735.1 Chrysochloris asiatica
AATTCTAGAGTCCTAGGTCCCTAGGGGAAAAGAAAACAAAAGTCTATTATATTGGAAGCAGACAACACCCCCAAGGAAACACTCTTTCCATTGATGGTTTACTCAGAGCTGCTCATCATAGAGCTAACTATGCCTGTATTAGGTTTCATTACTGTGTGAATAAACCTCTGGAAATCCTGGCGTAGTCAAGTTAACACAAAACCCTAACCATTACAGTGTGCCTGACTGAAACCATAGTATTGTCAGTCACCTTATATGTATGTGAAAGTTGGTCAAAGAATAAGGGAAACCATAGAAGAATCCGTGCATTAGAATTATGGTGTGGGTTGTGGTGGTTATGTGCCATGGAGTAGGTTCTGACTCATGGCAACCCTGCATATAGTTTCCGAGACTGTAAATCTCTATGGTAACAGAAGGTCTCATCTTTCTCCTACATGGAACGGTTGGTAGTTTTGAACTGCTGACCTTGAGATTAGCAGCCCAACTCGTAACCACTATGCTACCAGAGCTCCTTTATGGTATGGGAGAAGAATATTAAAAGTACCATAGACTGCCAAAAGAACAAACAGATCTGTGTTTGGAAAAAGGACAAACAGAATGCTCCTTACAAGTAAGGATGGCGGGACTTCATTTCTTAGATTTTGGCTATGTTCTCAGGAGGAATCATTTCCTGGAGAAGGCCATTGTGCTAGCTAAAGTGGAGGGTTAGAGAAAAAGAGGAAGACTTCTGACAAGATGGACTGGCACAGTTACAGCATCCATGGGCTCAAGTTTTGCAACAATTGTGAGGATGGCACAGGACTAGGCAGTGTTTTGTTCTGTTGTGCATAGGGTAATGATGAGTTGGGATTTACTCAACAGAACGTAACAACAGCTCTTTCAAATATCCTGTGTAAGTAGCTATCGAGCTTTTGTGTGAAAACCCCAGTTACTAGCTTATAAAGCATTGCATTCCATACTTCAATTAGAAATGTCTTTCTAGTGAAGCAAGTCTACCTGTTGGACATTTTTCTTGTGGGTTGTAAATCTGATTTTTAGATTTATAACTTTTAGATTTTATTCAAAAATTTTTAAATTAAAAAAATATATATGTATATATATTTGACCTCTGTTGCACCGGATAACCCCTTTACCGGATAACCCCTTTACCGGATAACCCCTTTACCGGATGACCCCTTTACCGGATAACCCCTTTACCGGATAACCCCTTTACCGGATAACCCCTTTACCGGATAACCCCTTTACCGGATGACCCCTTTACTGGATAACCCCTTTACTTATGTGAAGGTAACAATTGCATCAGCCTGCAGCCTTTTTCCCACCCAGACAAATGCCCTCAATGCATCGATTCATGATTCTGAGTGATATGAGAAATGAGTCATTCAGGGTACAGTTTATAATACTTCCAATTTCTTTAATAAAAACGTCTTCATATTGTGTTCTCTAGAGTTCCTATTTCCAAGAAACAGACAATAACATCAGTTGTTTTTTGGGTTTTTTTCTAGAGTTAATAATATAACTAACTAGCCTCTGTTTTTGTTTTTTGGTTATTGTGGGAAAAAATTCATTAAAATGGAATTTCACTGGTCTAACTAATTTAATCATTTAATTTTTTTTTTCCTTGCAACTTAAGAAAACGTGAAGGGTTGGGTGGCTGTTAGTCATAGGACAGAACCAGGAAGTGATGGACAGCAAGGTTGCCATGTAAACTCCAATACAGGGTCTTCGTAGGCACTAACACATCCACTTGAGAGAAGTGTACTAACAATTCAGGAAAATCGTTCATCTATGGGACATCCAGTTACCCCATTTCTAACTCTTGGTTATTGGCTTGGACCCCAGTCATGATGGTGGTGGTGGTTATGTGCCGTGGAGTCGGTTCTGACTCATAGCGACCCTATACAGGGTTTCCGACACTATAAATCTTTACAGGAGCAGAAAACCTCATCTTTCTACCGCGGAATAGCTGGTAGTTTTGAACTGCTGACCCTGAGGTTGCCATCCTGATTCATAACCACTACACTATCAGAGCTGCTTTGGACCCCAGTCATAAGGGAAGGAAATAGTACTTGATACATTAGGAGCACACCACAATCAAGCACTCATTCACTCTGTCCTACAAGTAACTCGCTTGTGTTGGCTCTGTAAGATAAGCACTAGACAGCGAACCACAAGATCGGCAGTTCGAGCCCACCAGCAGCTCCGTGAGATAAAGATGAGGCTTTTTGTTCCTGTAAAGTTGTATAGCCTCGGAAACCTTACACAGGGTTGCTGTGAGTCAGAACCGACTCCACAGCACATAGCAAGAGCAACAACACGCTAGGAGGGGGGCAATGGTGTTTCAGTAATAGAATCCTCTCCTTCTGCACGGGACACTCCGGTGCAGTTCCCAGCCAAGGTACCTCACAAGCTGCCACTGCTTATCTGTCAGTGGAAGCTTGAGAGTTGCTGTGATGTGAACAGGGGTCAGTGGAGCGTCCATACTAAGACTGACTAGGAAGAAAGATCTGAAAGTCTCCTTTTGAAAATCAGGCAATCACAACTGTACGCATCACGAGTGCAAAGCTAATGCTCTCCATGTAAACTATCACTCAATGCACAATGAAAACTTTACACACACACACACACAAAACCAAAGACATTAGAGTAGGCACACCGAAATGGAACTTTCTGCAGGACAATTGATCTAGTATTTCAAGACGTCAATAGTCTGAAAAAAAGTGAATGAAAGGAAAGGATTGCTCTAAATTAAAATAACTTATTGAACATTATAAACCAACTGTAAAAGAAAATGTTTTCAAGGTCATGAAGGAAATTGGATTGTGGACTGAGTATTAGATGACACCAAAGAACTACTGTTAATTTTGTTACATGTGCTAATGGTCTTGTTGTCATACTGGTGTCTTTGTTGTTGTTAAGTGCCGTCGAGTCGGTTCCGACCCATAGCGACCCTATACAGGGTTTCCGAGGGTGTAAATCCTTACGGGAGTAGAAAGCCTCATCTTTCTCCCGCGGAGCGGCTGGTGTCTTTACATGAGCCTAATATAAGGGTTGACTTTGCTTTAAAATATTTTAGCAGAAAAGAGAAAAAAATGGAATACATGAAGCAAAAAGTATCTTTCTTGTTAACTGTGGAAAATACGTACATAATAAACTGTCTGCCTTTCCAAAAAAAATAAATAAATACCTCACACATCACAATGGCGTGAACTGTAATCAGTCATGGCCTTGGCAGCGTTCCAACCCTTTTTGCCAAGGTTGCCATGAGGTGGGGGCCAAGTTGACAGCCACTGACAACAGCAATAATAAAGTACCGGCGCGTGGTGCTGAGGGATAATGCGCTGCACCACAAGGTCGATTTGAACCGCAAGATCGGCGGTTCAAATTCATCAGCTGCTTCTCGGAAACCCTAAGCAGGGTTGCTATGAATCGGAACCGACTCGATGGCACATAAAAACAACAACAGGAGTGTTTCTAGGGAGGAGAATTTGTACATATCCTACCGCCCAACAAAGGCCTGATGATAGTCAGTAGGGAAAAGGGACACAGCCACCTACGTCTTCTTCCAACCCAACATGAGTCAGGTAGAGGCCAAGTGTCTTATCTGTGGCGGATGAGTCTGTGGTTTGGCAGTATTGCTGCGATGGTTCCAGTTCGTACATGTGTGGGTTTATTGTGAACAACACGTGTTTAAACATGTCTCTGCGGACAGTGGGTGGCTGCAGTAATACTCTGACTAATACACTGGGTCTCGCCAGGTGCCTTCAAAAATAAAGTCAATTCAAAGCCATGAATGCCGAGGGACTCTTCAAGGGCAGTTAAATGCAAGGCAGAGGGATCAGCTCAGAAGGTAAGGGACTGTCTTTTGGGGTCCCTGATAGTCTCAAATGACACGGAACAGTCACGGGAACTTACTAAGAAGACATTTTCAGAAAATTGAAAACTATTGGTGAGAGAAAGCCTCGGAAGGTGTTGCTAAGGAATATTCTCACACCGTAACAACGCACCTTTTCATCTGAGGCTTGTAATGGCCGTCCTAATGAGAATTTGGTTAGGAAACCTTACCCCATCTACCCTGCTGGATCAATCTTGCCACTCCAGACTTCTTTTTGTTCCCAAAATTCAAAACACATTAAAAAGGAACACGATTTGAGTACCTGGAGGATGCCCAAACTGCCATTTTTACAGTTTGTAAATCGAAGAGTGCAGAGTTGTTCAGGGACGGGTTAGCGAGCTGGAAGCACCGCTTTCAGAAGGGAGGGCGTAGACGGCGATAGAGACGATGTTGAGAAACGAGAGCTTCACCTTTTGATATCTTTGTTTACTAAAGGTTTCTAGGAAGGAGCTCTGGTAGTGTAGTTGTTACAAATTGGGCTGCTAATCTTACGGTCAGCAGTTTCCTTTTTGTCTTGCTCTTCTATCTGCAATGTCACACCACCCACATTGGTGGATGATATTCATAACTCAGCGCTTCAAACTCACCAGCCACTCCTCAGAAAAACTATACAGGATCGCTGTGAGTCAGAACTGATCACATGGCAACTAACAACAATAGCATCAGCGTAAAAACATATCATCGCATTGAAGGGGCACAACATTTGTTTTTTCTTGCTTCTTTCCAACAGCTGGCTGTCCCAACTCCCTGATTAAAGAGCTGCATCATTTCCGGATTCTTGGAGAAGAGCAGGTGAGTCACTATCAGACAGTCACGAAAGACAGACACTAATGAGACAGTTTGGGTTTCCTCAAGGGGAACAGAACGCATCTCCCGAAATGGGCAAGAAAAACACGCGGGAGAGATCTGAGAGGGACACGTTTTCCTCTTCTATCCATCAGACCTGACAGGTGATTAATTGGTACATCTGCTATCTGCCACAGCTTCATATCTCAAAACTCACGCAGTCAACAGGCAACACAGAGGGGCAAGTCAGCAAACAAAGAGATGCTCCGATGAATGATGCCTTCAGGATCTATAGCCACAGACATCCTGACTGGGCGTGCTTGGTGCGTGTTGTTTATATAGAGGAACTTCCAAAAGCTCAGGGGAAATGGGAATTCAAAGATCGTGGAAGTTTTCAATGTACTTTTGGAAGCCCCCCTCATATTTCTCAGCAATCCTTCTGTTGGTGCACGTGAACACACGACTTCTATCCAAAGGACTTTTATACAAATCTACTTTATATTTGTAATATTCGTAACATAAAGTAGATCATTTCAGTGCTGTGTTGTTTTCAGTGAGACATGCCATATTTTAAATAGATGTGTGAAGTAAATAATCCAGGATGCTAAAGTGTTATAAACACACACACGTGCATATTTATTTATTGACTGCAGAAAAAGAAATCTCTTGATCCTTGTATAGACTTGTGTTGTTGTTACCGTCAAGTCAGTTCTGACCCTGAACAGGGTTTCCAAGGAGCAGCTGGTGGGTTTGAACTGCCGACCTTGTGGTTCACAGTCCTATGTGGATCCTACAGCCCCACACCAGCAGTCCCTATGGACTTGTCGCTCCATATTAATATGTTAAATCTGGGTGTCAATTCATCCTGAAAATATTTACATCAAATAGCTGACGAATTTCTGGCCGACCAATTGCTTTCACTCTCAAATGTCATCTTCGCCCACTTTGACTCCAGAATGGGCGGAGAGTAATGGGTATGTGGGTCCTTCGTTTTGTCAATAAATTCTTGTTTGGTGTGCATCAAAATGTTCATGGGAAAATTCATTGCATTTTTCCACAAACTTTTTGAAAACCCCTTGTATATGGTCGAGTGAGACTGCCGTTTCTCATGAGACTCAAAGCAGAAAGAGGTTAATTAAGGGAGACTGAGAAAATGGAAACATGCCCACATCTTTGAATGAACACATTGCAGTAAGCCTCTTTGCTATTTGCATGTTGTGAATTTCCAGGATATCAGACATAAATGTTCAAATACAAGCAGAACACACTGGGCCTCCTTTCTGGAAACAGTTGAATGCTGACTCCCTCAAACACATCAATCGATTGAAAAATGGTTGTATCCCATGTCCATTTTTCAGTGAAAGCCCGAGAGGCTTCCTCCAGCACTGGTTGCTACTCTGACAGTTCCTCTGGATAAAGGAGGAGCTTTCTTAGAAGAGAAAGCTTCTAAGTCGTACCAATATTTGCAGATTCTTTCCATATTTGTTTTGCAGCCGTTGGGTGATTAGTAGGAAAGAAGCCAGCTGCTGTCATCTCCTTAGGTTTACATAAAATTCAGGCCACTTTATATTCTTGGAGGAATTTAATTGAGCCTTAATTATAATCAATATTACCCTGAGTCTTACATAGCAACATAGTACACCATGGCTATATTGATCTTACGTCCTGAGAAATCACACTGCGTCTGTCCTTCTTTCCTGATGCTCAACAGATACCTTACTGAGCCCAGACCTGGGCTCTATGTCAGTGTAGGATGTAGGGATGTTGTTGTTGTTGTTGTTGTTGGGTACCATGGAGCTAATTCTAACTCAGAGTGCCCCCTGCCGGTCAAACAGAGTAGAACTGCTCCATGGAACTTCCTGGGCTGTTGTCCCCATAGGAGCAGGTCAAAGGCCTTCTCTCCCAAGGAGCAGCAGGTAGGTTTGAACTGTAGACATTTAGGTTAGCAGCTAAGCACTTAAACATTGAGCTACTAGGTCTTCTTAAGCTCTAGGAATACTGATATTGTTAAGTGCGTTCAAGTCGATCACGAACAACTCAGAGCGACCCTGTATAGGGTTTCCGAGGAGCCACTGGTGTGGTGGGTTTGAATCACTGACCTTGTGATGGAAACCAACCTTGTGGTCCAGTGCATTACCCTACAGTATCACACCAGGCTTCCTTAAGCTCTAGGGATGTTGTTGTTGTTAAGTGCCGTTGAGTCTGTTCAGACCCCTACAGACCCTGTGTAAGGTTTCTGAGGAGCTACTGGTGAGCTTGAACTGCCAACCTTTTGGTTCAAACTGACTTTGCAGTCCAGAGCATTAACCCGCAGTGCCACACCAGGACTCCCAGCTCTTGGGATAGAAGAGTGAAAAAGAAATAGAGCTATAGAGCTCACATTCTAATTGGAAAGACATAAAAACATCATCCAAACCTAAAAACGGAAACCACTGCTATCAAATGGTTTCCAAATCAAAGCAGCCCCAATAAAGTCTCCAAGTCTGTCAGCCTTTAGAGGGGCAGAGAGCCTCATCTTTCTCCCACAGAATGACTGAGACCTTGCAGTTAGTAGCCCATCGCTTAACCAGGGGTCCTTAAAAACACCAACATGTTCAGTGTATTTGATGTTAGATGGTGGAGATTCCTTCGGGAGAGGATGGAGCATTCTGGCCCCCACCACTTCTGCCTGAGGCCTTGAGCCACCTCTCTCGGAGCTCCTGAAATGCTCAGCTCTCTCTGTATTATTGAGGCAGCTTACCTCACTGACCAAAATACACTTTTGATTGTCACGTGTGTTCCAAGTAGCCTTGGATACATCATTTCACCTCTCTCTAACTTGGCTTTTCCATTTGTAGAAAATGCTGGGGTAGGGAGACTCTCAATCTTCTCTTAAGAACTTTGATCAACAAAAGAATGGCAAAGTTTGGTGCATTTATGAAATATGGCACCAAATGTTTCTGATTTAAACCCTGTTTACACTCCATCAACAGACTGAACTGTTGGCAGCAACACAAACACTGAAGGAAGTGTAATGTTCACTTGGAGAGTGAATCGGTAAAAACTACCCGGATGCTGGGTAATTGCTGAATTCACCAACGAGCGAGCTCATGTGATCATTCCTTTCCTGTTTTTCCTTGTTCTTTCTTAGACATCTTGATTTTTTTGAGATTTGGATCAAAAGTAAATCTTTAAACTCTAGAAACCATTACCTTGGTAAAATTAAATTTAAATATTTTGCAATTTAGAATGGCACATTTGTTTTACCTTCTTTGCCATATTTCTGCTTTTTGCTTATAATTCATATTCATAAGGCCCTTTCTTTCCCACAAGCCCAAACATGTTGACAAAGATATTATTATGTTATATTTAGTATAATATAAATTATATTTAGGCAAACAAAAAGATATTATTATACTCAGGCAAAACTCCACAGTTTCAGGTGAGCCCTAAAGAGACCATGAGGTTTGAAGAGCTTTCAGAAGACTTGCATATCAGAAATGCCTCCACTTTTCCCAGCTCCCTCCATCTTAGGCTTCTTGTTGTTGTTGTTGTTGTTAAGTGCCATCAACTTCACTCTGACTCATGATGACTCAGAGTAGGTTTCTGAGGAGCAGTTGGTGACTTTAAACTGCTGCTGGCCATGTCATTCAAACTGACCTTGTGGTCCAGTGCTTACCCTACAGTGCCACACCAGGATTCCATCAGGATTTTAAGGAACATAACCTTCATTCATCCAACAAATATTTATTAAGTACATCTTGTACCATTATTGTGTGACTGTTAGATAAGAAGGAAAACAGTAATCATGACAAATGTACTGATGAAAACAAACTGTGGATGAGGTCTAACCTACATGAGATAAAGGATCTAGGAACCCTGAGACTTAAATGTTGAGAAGGTACCAACTATTACATGCGTTAGGATGTCAGTATTGGGGTGGAGATCCGTTGCATGCAGAAGAAAGCGCCTGCACCCCAGGAGCTGGGAAGGCTGCTTTGTTGAAGACATTGAATGAAGCCAGTGTAGATTGATGATAATGATCAAAAGATGATAAAAGATGAAGGTCATCCCGGCCACTGTCAGGAGTTTAGATTTTATTCTGAGTTCAATGGGAACTTGTGAAGAGCTAGGCAGGGGACTGACACTGTCTAAATTACATTGTACGAATGCCAATCGCACTGCCATGTTGAGATGGTCCCGATTAAGGTGGATGACAGAGGAGATAGAAAGAAGTGGATATCGCGTGGTGAAATACAGGCATTGGTGATTGATTGGCTCTGAGCCAGAGAAATGAAGGAATCCTGAATTTCTCTTTGGCTGAGTTTGAGAAAATAAGCTCAGAGAGACAGAAAGAAGAATGGTGGAAGTGGAGAGTAGAGGATTCCTTTCAAGAAATGGGCCGATTAGCCTGAAAAATCCCATGTGTCTACAGGAAGAGTCCTGGACTCCTGGTATAGTACTGTAGGATCAGCACTGGACTGTGAACCATAAGATCGGCAAATCAAACCCACTAGCTGCTCCTCAGAAACCCTATACAGGGTCGCTACGAGTCAGAACTGACTTGACAGCATTTAACAATAACACCACAGAGGGAGGCTCTTGGGCTTATAAGCTGGTACTACTGAAAACCATTTTCTAGGACTGTAGTAAAGAGAAAAACAATGCATGCCCACCTACAACCTTGCTCTGTGCCATGAGCCTACAGGAGACATGATTTCCAAAGCCTCTAGAAGACTCCAACACCAAGCCATTTAGACAGTCCCATGAAGAAAGCATCTTACGGATATCTGCCTTGATTCTTGTCATGTGCACTGCCCTGCCATTACATAGCACGGACTGGGGACAACAAAGCCCACTGCTTCTGACCTCCTTTCCAGAACATTCCTCAACTCCTAGAAATGACACTTTGAGGCATCATATCATTTGAGACATCTGAGGAAAGGGCAAGGTCTTCCAGATCCAGTCTGTTGCTGTAATGATGCTGTAAGTGGTGTGGGCGTTGTCGCCTCCTTACATTTGGTTTCAGCCATGGTCCTGGTGTGGCTCTGGAGAATAAGCAGTGGACTACAAGGTCACTTTGAACCACAACATTGTGGCTCCAACTCACCAGTCATTTCTCAGAAACCCTATACAGGATTGCTGTGAGTCAGAACTGATTTGATGGCACAGAACAACAACAGACTGCTCCTTGGAAGCCAAGATGGCCAAACTTTGTATCTCATGGTGGTTAGTGGCTGTGTGCCGTGAAGTCAGTTTCCAAGGCCGTGAATCTTTACAGGAGCAGAATGCCTGCCTCATCTTTCTCCTGTGGAATGGCTGGTAGTTTCGAACTGCTGACCTTGCGGTTTGCAGCCCGATTTGTAACCACTATGCTACCAGAACTCCTTACTTTGGACATATTGTCAGGAGGGACCAGTCACTGGAGAAGGATATCATGCTTGGTAAGGTGGGGGGTCAGAGAAAAGAGGAAGATCCCCAACGAGATGGATTGGCCAAGGGGCAGCATCGATGGACTCAAGCGTGGCAACAGTAGTGAGGCTGGCCCAGGATCGGGCAGTGTTTCGTTTTGCTATGCATAAGGTCGCTATGAGTCAGTACTGAGTTGATGGCACCTAACAACAACAACAAACGACAACAAAATGGTTATTCTATGTAATAAAGTGTTGAAAGAAGTAGAACCCAATGCTCCTCAGACGCGAGGATGGGAAGACTTCATCTCACATACTTTAGACATGTTATCAGGGGGGCCCCCATCCCTGGAAAAGGACATCATGCTTGGCCGAGTAGAGAGTCAGTAATATAGAGGAAGACCCCAACAAGATGGAGTGACACACCAGCTGCAACAATGGTCTCAAGCATGACAACAATTGTGGGGGTAGCACAGGACTGGGCAATGTTTTGTTCTGTTGTGCTTAAGGTCAGAGCTGTCTCAATGGCACCCAACAATAATCCCTTTTTCCAGCCAGATCCCTTCATCAGTAGACACTCAGATGTCACTCTGATAGTGAAAAGAACACCATTAGATAGGAACCCAGAAAGAAAGCAGCAGTTTTCAGACATCACCCCCAACAATGTCAAGTACTCGCTCAAACAATGGCCAGCAAGTACAGCATTACTGAGAATTTAAGGTTTAAGGAGCTCTGGTAGCGTAGTGGTTACGAATCAGGCTGCGAACCTTAAGACCAGCAGTTCGAAACTACCAGCCGTTCCGCGGGAGAAAGATGAGGCTTTCTGCTCCCGTAAAGATTTACACCCTCGGAAACCCTGCACAGGGTCGCTATGGGTCGGAACCGACTCGAAGGCACTTAACAACAATAACAACAACAATTGTTTTGTTTAAATTCTAATATAAGTGGGTTTCAAAAAGTTGGTGAAAAAATGGAATTGGAAAGATCATTTAATTTGTCCACCAACTTTTTGAAACTTCCTGGTACATATAGAAAATATGGGTACTGCTGAATCTCAAATTAGTGTTCCTCTATACAGCTATTTGAGGAGTCCTGGTGTGG
>NW_006408971.1:786449-795097 GCF_000296735.1 Chrysochloris asiatica
TCACTGGAGAAAGATATCATGTTTGGTAAGGTGGAGGGTCAGAGAAAAAGATGAAGACCCCCAACGAGATGGATTGGCCAGGTGGCAGCATCGATGGACTCAAGCGTGGCAACAGTAGTGAGGTTGGCCCAGGATCAGGCAGTGTTTCATTCTGCTGTGCATAGGGTCTCTATGAGTCAGTACTGACTTGATGGCACCTAACAACAACAACGTTCAGTCTCCATCACATCGAAACTGTCAAAAATTGTCAATGCCGAGTGTATTTCAAATTGTTACAGCGGGGTATTAGGAAAAGTTTTCAATTAGCAATAATTGCACCTCAGATAAACCTCACTGGCTACGATGTTGTCACTGTACTATGCTAACCATGGTTATTTTCAATAGCCTCATATGGATGTGAAAGTTAGACAGTGAATAAAGAAGACAATAGAAGAATTGCTGCATCTGAGTTATGGTGTTGGAGAAGAATATTAAAAGTACCCTGGACTGCCAAAAGAACAAACAAGTCTGTGTTGGAAGAAATACAGTCAGAATGCTCCTTGGAAGCAGACTTTGACTTTCATACTTCAAACATATTATCAGGAGGGACCAGTCCCTGGAGAAAGACATCATGCTTGGTAAAGTGGAGGATCAGTGAAAAAGAGGGAGACCCAACAAGGAGATGTGAAGATGGTGCAGGACTAGGTGGGGTTTCATTCTGAGTCAGAACCGATTTAACAACATCTAAAACAACAATGTATTTATATGTTGTTGTTAAGAGCTTTCAAGTCAGTTCCGATTCTGTATAGGGTTTCTGAAGAGCAGCTGGTGGGTTTGACCTGCTTACCTTGTGGTTCAAACCAACTTTGCGGTCCAGTGCTTTACCTTACATTGCCACACCAGGGTGTGTATATGTATGTGTATGTGTGTATATATATATGAACTGGAGTTCATGCGCTGGACAGCAAAGTCTGTTTGGACCACAAGATCAGCAGTTCAAGCTCCCCAACCACTCCTCAGAAACCCTATACAGGGTCTCTGAGTCAGAACCAACTTGACGGCACTTAACAACAACAACAACAACAACAACAAATATATTCATTTGTTGTTATGTGCCATTTAGTCTGTTTCCACTCATAGCGACCCTGTATAAAGTTTCCGAGGCTTTAAATCCTTTCGGGAGTAGAGAAAACCTCGTCTTTCTCCCACAGAGCAGCTGGTGGGCTCGAACCACTGACTTTGTGGTTTGTGGTCCTGTGCTTATCCTCCAGTGCCAGCGCTCTGAGTCTAGAGAATAGTAATGAGCAAACAATGTAAGGAGAACCATTTATGTTGGCAGTTACAGAGCTGTCTTTGAAAGTTGTACTGTCGAGTTTGGGGGGAGGCACTAAAGAGAATGGAACAAGGGGGTGGTACCTAGGAACAAACAGAGGGATTAAAGAAATCATGCTTTAAGGAAAGGAATGATGCTGAGCAGAAAAGTTGGCTCCTTCACGTTAGTCCTCGTCTTCAAGCTGAATATGCACGGTGGCGTCACGGACACTGGCAACTGTTATCATAGGAGGGGATACTGAGGCCGCTTTTCAGAGGATTCTAAACTTGAATTAAAAATAAATAATAAAACCCTGCTGCCATCTAGTCGATTGTGATTTAGAGACACTGCACAACAGATTAGAACTCCTCCTTAGGATTCCCAAGACTTGAAATCTTTATGGCAGCAGACTGCCTATCTTTCTCCCACAGAACGGCTGATGGGTTTTGAACTGCCGACTTTGTGATTAGAAGTCCATTGCTTAACTCCCAACAGGCCTCCTTGCTGTGTTGTTGCTATCATGTGCCACGGAGTCAGTTCTGACTCACGGCGACCCTGTATCGCATTTCCAAGAAGTGACTAGTGGGTTTGCAACACCAACCTTGTGGTTAGCAGTCCAGTGCTTATCCTAGAGTGCCACACCAGGACTCCTTAGAGGATCCTTAGAATCTCAAATAGAGGAGTGACAATACTCAGTGAGATTGATGATGATGGATTATGAGTGCGCAGCATTTTCATATTCAAATTATAAATTCAATTAGGTTTACATGAAATATGACTGCTTAAATCCAATCCGTGGAAGAAGTGTCAGCCAACCCAAAGGTGGGAGAACCTAACTTCTGAAGACAGGTTTCTAGAAATGTAAAGAGTAAGCACTTAACTTCGCTGCTATCCCTGTTTGCATTTAGAAGACTGTTTGCATTGGAGTCCTGGTGCGGCACTGTAGGATAAGCACTGAACTGCTAACCACAAAGTCAGCAGTTCAAACCTATCAGGCACTCCTCAGAAACCCTATACAGGTTCTCTACGAGTCAGAACCGACTGAATGGCACTTAACACCACCACCCATCTCAATATTGGACCATACTTTATCAACCGTCTCCTTTTTTTACTGAAACCAGTTAAGCAAGAAATCCCACACAGGACCAGCTCTTGCCTGAAATATCACATCTTGGCACACAGGCATGCCTTGTTTCATGCATCTCACCTTATTGTGCTTTGTAGAGGGTGGGTTTTCACAGATGGAAGGTTTGGGGTGAGCTTGCATCAAGCTAGTCTACAGATGCCATTTTACCAACAACAATGCACTATCTTCCTGTCTCCATCCATGTTTTGGTCATTCTCACAATATTTCAAATGTTTCCATCATGCTGTTGTTACACATTTGATAGAGAAAACAGACTTTGACATGACCTGGGATCCCGCCACCCCCCCCAAAAAAAAAAAACTTGGGTGACTGACTCTATCACAATAGTCCCTTTAGTGTGACAATCCTGTATTGAACCCGCACTGTCACCGAGGTTGGTCTGTACACGCTGTCACTTGTAACCATTTCTGTGTTTTCAGTACAACCGGTACCAGCAGTATGGGGCTGAAGAGTGTGTGCTGCAGATGGGGGGCGTGTTGTGCCCTAGCCCTGGCTGCGGAGCAGGACTGCTGCCCGAGACAGGAGTGAGGAAAATCACCTGCCACGGAGGCAACAACCTGGGCTGTGGGGTGAGTCGCCATTGGGCCCCCAGGCATGACCTGTCTGTGTGTTTGTTGGTACAAATGAGCTGTCATTCTGTTTTGATTTTATTTGAATCTTTTTGAACTCAGATATCTCTGAACCAATGTATAAGGAAATCTGTTGTTAAATTATTATAGAGAGTCTCAGATATGGAAACAAAAGCACATCATCTACTTGAGGGCAATGATAAGGGGCTTCAAAATATTTGTGGAAAAATGGAATGAGAAGACCACCATAATTTTCCACAAACTTTTTGAAGCCCCCTCGAAGTTCTGATATGGTGTTCTGCTTTGATTTTTTTGTCAAAGTTCAGTAGATTCTCTCTATCCACAAACTCACCTACTTGCTGAAATGTAAGTCCACTGCCATCATTACCGGCTCCTTTGCTGTCTCTTGCAGGCCCACACAGAGAAGTTAAAAAAGAAATGAGTCGTGTGACACGCATGTTCATAGTGGAGGTGGAACAAGGCTGTGAACGTCTGCCTTGCTTGTGTTTCAGCTCTCCTACTGTAAACAGAGGAGCCCTGGTAGCGTAGTGATTAGGCATCGTGGTGTTAACTGAAAGGTCAGCAGTTCAAATCTAACACCCGCTCTGTGGGAGAAAGATGAGACTTTCTACCTGCTAAAGAGCTACAGCTTTGGAAATCCTATTCGCAGTGGTTGTAAGTTGGAACTGACTTAACGGCACACCACCACTGTCAACAAAGGGTCTTTTCGTGGTCTGTGTAGAGTCTTGCTTTTACACATTTGTGTGTTTTTTGTTGGTGATTTTGCTGTTTACCACAGTCCCTAAGCGCAGTGCTGAAGTGCTGTCTAATGTTCCTTAAAGCAAGAAGGTTGAGGTGTGCCTTACGGAGAAAATAGCTGTGTTCAGTGAGCTTCATTCAGGGCTTGGTTACACAGCGGCTGGCGCTGAGTCCAGTATCAATGCAACCATGCTGGGCAGTAAGGCATCTTCAACAGCAGCACACAGAAGCAAGCTGTGCATTGATTAGTTAACGGGGACCCCCAATCCCTGGAGGATTGGTTCTGTATTCTTTGAATCCGTGTTCTGTAGCCACTTTCTAGACCTCACGCCATGACTGATGGAGCATGATTGTATAGACTTTCAGACACGTGAAGCACTAGGGCCAGACCTTTAGCTTCCTTCCTTCCCTCAGCAGATCCAGGCCAATAATCGACCATTTCTTCAGCGTCGCCTTCACATAGATCAGAGTGAAGGAGACAGACAGCCCCCTCTTCCACAAAGCCTTTGTGACGTGATTTGCCAAGTATTTCAAGAAGTCAAAGGAAGATAAATACAGACAACTTGACATTTTATTGCGGCGTAAAAATCATTTTAAATACAGATGAGCAATAGTAATGGTGTCTGTTAGGGAAACAGCGTAAGTAACAGGGAAAATGTTGGTGTTGAAAGTCACTACCATATCCTAGTAGGCTAGACAGCTCTTGAAAGAACATACATTATGAAGGGGTGAGTGAGAGGCATCGCTCAACCCTAAAAAGGCTCACGAAATTCTAGGTTGAAATGAGAAATGGATAATAATCCCCACATTCAGTTTAATGCAGAAAAATCCCCCTAACTAAATTCAATGCAGGAAAAAGCAAAGAAAGTGTAAGTGCTTATAAAATGCAATTGAATTTTGACGGGAAAACATTTCTTTTAAAATTGAAACTTCATGAGGAGCTTTGTGGAAGAAGGGGGTATTTGTATTGTAAGTCACCTGTGCGCCAACTGGCAGTTGGAAAACTTTCGGAAAACTTCCTATCTGCCTTTACAGTGGGTGCCCAGAGCCCTGACTGAGTCACAGAGGAAGGAAAGTAGAAGCTGGAAAATCTTGAAAATCCACAGGCCCAACTGGGAAGAAATGCCTCAGGATTAATAATCGTGATTGCATTAGAATGAAACTCAAATCAGTTTTGCCATCCTTAGAAATTAGGGAAATCAAACTGCATGCTTTCAGCATTTATCATTACCATTTACTGCTAAGTCTGCACTGATTGTGTGTGGCATAAGCAAGCTGCCAAAATCCGGGCTCTGAATGCTATCGGATGTTTTCTTTAAAATGAGTTGCAATCACTTTTGAGTGACTGAGTTGTATATTTTTGCCTGCTAATTGCTTCCTTTTGTTTCGTTCTCCAACACTGGACCTTGAGGTTGTTTAACTTTCCTTATGAAGCAGAATGTTTCTGTAACTCCTCTTCTGTCATCATCTATTTACCTTGTTTTGAAGAGCTTAGGAGGTTTTATGTAATTCTACATCTTCGGCACCTTTATCTTCCCTTATATTGAACACTGTGACTTTGGGCTAATGCGTTAGACTGCAAAGTTGTTTGAACTGCAAGGTCGGTGGTTCAGTCTCACCAGCTGTTCCTTGGAAACCCTATGCAGGGTCGCTATGGGTCAGAATTGACTCGAAGGCACTTAAGAACGACGACATACATATTTAAGCTAAGAATCATGGGAAATGTCTTTGGAAGTGAACTGAAATGCTTTAAAATCTTTGAGTTAAGAGAGTTTGAGGGCAAACTTTACCTAAGGAACAAATCTATATTCAGGACTTTCCTGTGTCCTTTGGAAATTCTAGATGATGGATTTTTATTTTACGTTGATTTTTTCTGTGTTGTTTTCTTTGGAGGTCTGTGTGATGGTTTGTGTACAGTTTCACTATTGCTGCATAACAACCTCAAATGCTAACAATGTGATATAATAAACATCTGTTATCTTACGGTCTGTGAGGGCCAGGCACCTCAGACGGGCTGAGTGGGGTGGCCTGGCTCCAAGTCTCTCATGAGGTCATAGAGAAGCTGTCCACCGGGGCTGCCATTGTCTGTTGGCTCTGGGACTGGAAGACCCAATCCAACATAGCGACTTTGGGCAGAAGGCCAGTGTCTCACCACATTACCGTCTTAGACTGTTTGTCCTCACTAAAGTAGCTGACATCCCCCCGGGCATGTGCTGCAAGAGGAGACCACAGTCCTTCTATGACCTAACCCCAGTGTGGTACATCATCGACCTCGCTTAATTCTGTTTAGTAGAAGTGAGCTACTAGATCCCGGCCACCCTCAATGGGGAGGAAATCGGGCTTCGTCTTGAAGGGGAGAGCAGTGGAGAACTGGTAAGCATATTCGAGTTCACTGCATCTTGTAATATGACTAAGTGAGAAGAAAGAACAAAGGGAAACAACCTTCTGAAGTCTGGGTTGACACGATGCTTTCCTTCTATCCCTGCCTTTTGTCCTTGACACTTTACTCTGGTTTGGGCCTGCAGCAATTCCCTTGGCTCTGAGCAATTCCCTTTGTGCTCACTTGTTTCTCAACTGAAATTGGTTGACCTCATCATCACCCACTTCAACTTCCAGAAAATAATATAAAGCCAACTGAAATGCTTTAGGATTCCATAGTGGTTAAAAAGGCGGTTGAATGCATAAGTTCAAATTTGATTTCCATTAATTGCTAACAGTCGTAACCTTTCTTTGCGTCAGTCTCCTCATCTCTAGAATGGGGTCTATAATAGTAACACTATGTATTTGTGATGTTGATGCATAAAATGCTTAGAATGGTGCCTGGCATATAGGTTAAATGCATATTTACTTAATATCTAAAGGCTTCATTAATATTGAGCAAAAACTCACCTGCAGAATCATCACACTCCCATGTAAGTACCTAGAACTCACTACTTTAGCTCTTCAAAGAACCACTTTTCCTAAATAATATTTTATATGATGTCTTTTGTTATACCTTGGGTCATAATGGAGTCCTGGCGTGGCAGTATAGGATAAGCACTGAACTACTAACCACAAGGTCAGCAGTTCAAACCCACCAGCTGCTCCTCAGAAACTTAGGTTGTTAAGTGACATCAAGTCAGTTCTGACCCTTAGTGACTCAATGTAGCGTTTCCGAGGAGCAGCTGGTGAGCTTGAACTGCTGCCCTTGGAATTCAAACAGCTTTGCAGTCTGGCGCGTTAGCCCACACCAGGACTCCCAGAAACCCTATACTATTGGTTGGAAACAACTCTAGGGCACTTAACAACAATAACAATAGGTCATTATATAAATTGATGGGAACTGTTTGAGAACTTGCGGTCAGTATATCAGAGTGTCCTTTTCTCTGGTGGACATGGTTCCTCTCCCCGTCTGATCTGAGTCACAGAAATGCGAACGCCTGTCCTGAGAAAGTTGTCCTTGAAGACATTGTTAACAGTGCAGCTGATAGACTTTCCTTCTGTGATTTGACTGCTAGAAACCACGACACTTACCGACAGCACAGGACAAATATGGTGTTGTTGTTAACTGTCAACAACTTTGCTGTGACTTGGTAGCGACCCTGTATTGGGTTCCAGAGGCTATAAATCTTTGTGGAAGCAGAAAGTCTCATCATTCTCCCACAGAGCACTGGTGGGCTCCAACTGCAGTCCAGTGCTTATCCTACAGAGCCACAGTACTCCCTCCTAAAGACTAGAGAATGGAACCTAAACTCTAGATTTATGTCATTGATATTGCAACACTTTCAAGATGACACCAGAAAGAACAGGTACGTCTCATTTTGACTACCGGACTCCTGGTGTGGCGCTGTAGGATAAGCACCCAGCAATAGGGTCATTGTGAACTGCAAGGTCGGCCTTTCAACTCACCTGCTGCTCCTTGGAAACCCTATACAGGCTGGCTGTAAGTCCAAGTAACTCAATAGCACTAAACAACAACAACCTGTGGGCTCACACTCATTAAGTCCCAGGCTGTAATCACATCCTACTTGCTCACACCTGTGCACTTCCGCGTGGGGAGAGTGGAATCACATCTTGTTGATACGTTACTTTCGGATGAACAAGATGTTTATTATCAAAAAGTATTTTTAAAAGAAAGTTAATGTTATGAAATGTCAAAAATATGCATTCCATGTTTATTTGACACGTGTCCAAAAATCTAATTTAAACCTTGAGACTGGCTCCTTTGCAGATGGGAAACAAGTCTTGTTAACTTTTGTGCCTGTGAGACAGTTGGGAGAGACAGTTGGGTAAGCCAAGCTTTGGAGACTATTTATTTTAATTAAAGAAACAGTTTGCAAATGTACAAACAAGCTCTGCACACCATTCTTCTAACAAACATTTATCTGCTGACAAACATTCCTAGATAGTAGTCTGTGGTTTGAAATATGTCTTTTCTAATCCAGGGCAGGGGTCCTACTGTGATGCTGTAGGATACGCACTCAACCACAAGGTCAGGTCAAACCACAAGATCAGACAAAAATAAACAAACAAACAAAAACACCACAAGGCCAGCATTTTTAAGCACCAGCTGCTCCTTGGAAATGCTATGCAGGGTCGCTATGAGTCAGAACTGACTCAACCGCACTTAACAACAACTATCCAACACAGCACTCTAGCTGCACTTCTTCCAACACAAATCTGTTTGTTCTTTTGGCAGCCTATGACACTTTCAATATTCTCCTCCAGCACCATAACTCAAAAGGCCAGGATGGCCAAACTTCGTCTCTCATACTTCAGACATATTGTCAGGAGGGACCCGTCACTGCAGAAGGATATCATGTTTGGTAAGGTGGAGGGTCAGAGAAAAAGAGGAAGACCCCCAGCGAGATGGATTGGCAAAGTGGCAGCATCAATGTGCTCA
>NW_006408971.1:795197-798543 GCF_000296735.1 Chrysochloris asiatica
GTTTTGTTTTAAATTAAGAGGGGAGAAAGAGCAGAATGAAAGAGGTGGCTAGGTATTGTGGAGATCCTGGCCCAAATTCAGGGTGGTGGGGCCTGTGTGCAGACCAGCAAAGGGTGGGATTCCAACAGGTAGCTCCGTCTGTGACTCCACAGGGTTGAAGAGAGCATTAACTGAGGAGGCGCTTTGGTGAAGGGTGGCTCTCAGGATTTCCTCTCCTCAGAAAAGGCCCCAGGGAGGCATTCTGCCTAGGTGCTCTGACTAAGACTTGAAGTAGAAGCCACAACTTCCTGGGGAAAGCTGAAGAGGCCCAGCCAAAGTGGGGTTGCTTTTGTACTGCACCGGAGCGCCCCCAAGAGGGCTCTCAGGAAATCACCATGCAATGCGAACCCCCACTTCCTACTGGAAGGTTTGGAAGTGGGCCACGCAGCCCCAGGGCTTCATTACAAGCTCTGACTCATTTGACTGAACATTTGCCAGCTTTTCCAGATTTTACTTTTACCTAGTTTCCCTTGAGGTTTTCAAAATGCCTCTTTTGGCTTGCTTTCCTTTCTATGTAAAGCATGCAAATTAAAAATCCGGTGAGGCAGGAGAAGAAGATGAACCCTAGCCCAACCGGAAGTGTGTGTGGAGTGTGTGCTGAGAGATCCTTTCCAAAGCCCCCCCACCTCCCCAGAAGTCCTCTATTCTAAAACTGAATATTCACTTCTTCCTATTTCCTATGCCAGGAAACAGGCCATCTGAAGATGTCCTAAATGAGTTGAATCCTCTGCCCCTTGTAGACCAGGCTTTGTCAATACTGATGCAGGATTTACGGGTATTTCAAGAAGGTTCCTTCCAGCCAGCCCACCTCACCACACACTCCTTTAAGTAACTTGCAGTCAATGATTAGCAAGAAAGAGGTCAGTTAGCGTCCTCTTTCTTGAGCTTCTAATCTTGGTCTCTCCCACAGACCACCAAAACACATCTATTTGATTAGACTCTCCCACATCACACTGTTTAGTCTTCAAGTATGAGTTTACCGGAACATCTGTGGACTTCATACTTTCAAATGAATGGTTCCAATTCTTCAGAGACTCCATGAACAAACACGTAAAGATGGGCGAATGTGCTCGTCAAGTAAATAAAACATAAAGCTTAGTAATGAGTTGAGACTTCACCTAGGCTGTTCATACTAATGGAATGTACATTTCTCTATAATCTGATGAAATATGGGAGGAAATATATTCTATTTCCTTCCCTTAGGTACAAAGTAGTAATGTTCTGTTAGTATTTACTTTGAAGATATTTTGCATTACACACTGAACCCTAAAGTGTGTTAATTATCTGTTGGTGGATTGTCTACTTTAGGATAGTATGTCTATAAATTTTCAAACTGGTTTTTAATAATAGCGTAAAGAGCGTAATTTGTCAGGCCAGTGATAAGATATCTGCTCGTTCACTATGCATTCTAAACACAGAGACACTGTATAAGCGGTTTGTAGAAGACTTGCTGGGTTTGAGCTCATTTGAGAATTGATTCTGTGAAGATACCGTCCGCATTACAAATGAATCACACTCCTCCAAGTTAGTCCTGTTTATAAAATGCTATTCAATATGGATAAGTAAAAACATCGCTGGGACTAGGGCAAGTATCAAGGGAGGTAATTTGTTCCTTTGAACAAACTGGGATGGTCTTCTCCTTACACTTATTGGATTTCAGCCTGGGTAATGACTGGTTGGACTTCTGGTATGGCTTTATAGATCAGCACTGCACTGCAAACCATAAGTCAGCAGTTCAAACCCACCAGCTGCTTCTTGGAAACCCTAGATAGGGTTGCTATGAGTCAGAATCAACTTGACAGCACTTAACAACAACAACAATGGCTGGTTATACTTTGTAATAACAAGGTCCTTGGTAAGAAAAATGCTCCTTGGAAGCAAAGATGGCAAAACTTTGTCTCGTATCTTTGGACATGTTAACAATACATTTATCAGTCAGGTGACCACAATGGCATCTGTTTTACACTCCAATGAATACAGCTATTCTGTTGCATTTAGTGCTCATTTGTCACAACTCCTCAGTAAGTATATAGTAGAGTTCTTTCAATGAACTATGAAAGTAGGACCAACAAGTGCTCGAAAGGAATCTATGAAAATGTAGCTGATACCATGAAAACAACTCAGTAAGGCTCATTGCTGATGATTTGTAATTACATGTCTAAATTATGTCCATAGTGTATTAAATTTTCCATAAGTACTATCACATTATATGTTCTCTGCCAAATGTTTTTCCTATAAATTTCAAAACTAAATTTAAAATAATTTTTTAAAGCTATTTATTCAATTACCACAGATTTTATTCCAGATGATATGTATAATTTAAAAAAATCATCAGTGATTATCAGGCGTACATATGCCATTATGTGCCTTCTTCTTTGAGAAAAGTAATTGCATTCTTGAATACTCCTGAGTTGATCATAATTATATTGATTGTAAACAGGAAGAGGAACAGTTACATCTGTCATGGCCATATTTGATGGCGCTACAGTTCTAAACAATGACACAGTTCTACAAAGGACGTGTGACAGAATACTATCCATACACCGACGAGGAATACCACTTAATACCAGTTAATAAAATTAATCAAATGTATGCACTAATAAGGCCACAGAGTTCCGATTTTCAGTGGATATTTACAACTGTTTCTCTTCATTTTGAGTTGTGCCCCATCAGCAAATGAAGGTCCCGCAAGCTTTACTCCATTCACATCATCACAGTCAACTCTACTTTGAGGAGGCAGCTCTTCCCCAGTCACATTTTGAGTGCCTTCCAACCTGAGGGGCTCATTTTCCAGCTTATATCTGACAGTGTTTCTCTGCTATTCATAAGGTTTTCAGTGACTAAAGATTCAGAAGTAGCTCGTCACTCTTTCTTCCTCGTCTGTCTTTGTCTAGAAGCTCATCTGAAACCTGTTGACCATGGGTGCCCCTGCTGGTATTTAAAATATCAGTGGCATAGCTTCCAGAATCACAGTAATTCACATGCCACCACAGTATGACAAACTGACAGACGAATGGTCTGTCAATTACTCATATGCAATTCAAACTCATATGCAATTACTCATATGAAGCTGAAGAAAATAAAAACAAGTCCACGAGAGCCAAAATATGACCTTGAATATATCTCACCGGAATTTAAAGATCACCTGAAGAACAGATTTGATACATTAAATACTAAAGACCAAAGACCAGAAGATTTGTGGGATGATATCAAGAACATCATACATGAAGAAAGCAAAAAGTCATTGAGAAGACAAGAAAGAAGGAAAAGGTCAAAATGGATGTCAGAAGAGACACTGAAAATTGCT
>NW_006408971.1:801122-803386 GCF_000296735.1 Chrysochloris asiatica
TTTCTCAAAGAGATGAATAGATTCAAGCTACCAACCTTGCAATCATCAGCCCAGCTGCTAATCCACTATGTACCAGAGGTCCTTAAAAGGAAGGAGGAAATAATTATATTATTTCAAATGGCACAATCAGGCTCTTTAAATGTGTTTGTAAATCCATTTTTTTAAGACAAATTGAATGGAGATGTCTTTGACTTTACAAGATACAGGAAACCAAAATTGTCCAGAAAACAGACTTTGAATAACCCATTAGGCAAATCTACTGCAAAACACTTCTTTTTTAAAGTGTTAAAAAGCAAAGATGTCTCCTTGAGAACAAAGGAGCAGCTGACCCAAGCCATGGTATTTTTAGTTGCCTTACATACATTGAAAGCTAGAGAATGAATAAGGTAGACTACAGCAGGACTGAAGCCTTGGAATTATGGCATTGCCAAACAATATTGAATATACCATGGACTTCCAGAAGAGTGAACAAATCTGTCTCGGATGAAGTCGAGTTAGGATGCTCCTTAGATGTGAGGATGGCGAGACTCATCTCCTGAACTTTGGATGCTTCATCAGGAGGGATCAATTCCTGGAAAAGGACATCATGCTTGGTAAAGTAGAGGATCAATGAAAAGCCGGAAGACGCCCAACAAGATGGACAAACACAATGGCTGCAACAATGGGCTCAAAAAATAGCAACAAATGTGAGCCTAAGGCAGGACCAGGCCGTGTTTGGGTCCGCTGTATGTGGGTACCTGTGAGTAGGAAGCGACTCAGGGGCACCGAACAACAACACTTCTGTAGAATTTTAGTCCCATTACAGGATCATCCTTCCAGGTCAGAGTTCCCTACCCCACCTTGGAGACCAAAATCCTTATAGCTGCTCTTACATGTCTACAGTATAGTAACGTGATCCTGCTAGAATTGTGCCTTAAGGACACATTCACGAAGAATATTTGTGGAGGATGTTCTATGTAGTGCAATTCTGTAACAGATAAAAGAAATTGCATGCAATTTAAGTTTGCTTACTCTCACAAAGGTTAAATACATCTGATATCTGTGCGCTGAAATTCAGTGCATTGATTAAAACTAAAAAAACAAAACAAAAAAACAAAAAAAAAAAAACAAGGCCAATCTGTGGCTGGTATGGAACCATTTTTAATATAGGCTTAATAGCTCAGGTAGCATACTGGTTACGAATCGGGCTGCGAACCGCAAGGTCAGCAGTTCGAAACTACCAGCTGCTCCGTGGGAGAAAGATGAGGCATTCTGCTCCTATAAAGATTTACAGCCTCAGAAACCCTGTACAGGGTCGCTGTGGGTTGGAACCGACTTGACAGCACTTAACAACAACAATAGCATTAAGGGAGCCCTGGTGTGGCGCTGCAGGGTAATGCTCTGGATTGCAAAGTCTTAGTTTGAACCACAAGTTCAGTGGTTCAAACTCTCCAGCCTTTCCTCAAAACCCCTAAACCGGGTCGCCATGAGTTGGAACTGACTGATGAATCCGCCCCGATTCAAGACCATCCCATGCAAGCTGTTGCGATCCATAGACCATTCATTGGTTGATTGTCACAAGTAGATCACCAGGCCTTTCTTCTTAGTCTGTCTCAGTGTGGAAAGCTGTTCTGCATCTTAGGTCCATGCAGTCCTCCACTGGCAGCTGGGTGATGGTTGCTGTACCTGAGATGGCATTGGTCGGGAATAATGGAACCCCGGTCACCAGCATGGATGGCAAGAATTTTACCACTAAATCACCAGTCCCTCCATGGGCAGAGACCAAGGGCACTGGCCCAACCCATGGGCCTCAGTTCCGTTTGCTCATAGGAGCTTCCGGATGCAGGATGTCTAGTCAGTACTTCGTTCAGCCATTCCATTTGCAGAGAGCACAATCTGCTACCATACTGATTAAGTTGAATGACATGTTTAAGAAAAATGGGACTGAATTCTACTTTGTTGTTGTTGTTAGGTGCCATTGAGTCAATTCCGGCTCATAGTGACCTTATGCGCAACAGAACAATTGTGAGGATGGTGCAGGACTGGTGGTCTTTGCTGTCACTGTGCCAATCCATCTCCTTAGGGGTCTTCCTCTTTTTCACCAGTGCTCCAATTCATCAAACATAACGTCCTTCTCCAGCAACTGGTCCCTCCTGATAATATGTCCAAAGCATGAGAGACAACGTCTTGGCATCTAAGGATCATTCTGGCTGTATTTCTTACAACACAGATCTGTTTGTTCTTCTAGCAATCCATGATACTTTTAAAAATTCTTCTCCAAAACC
>NW_006408971.1:803868-820596 GCF_000296735.1 Chrysochloris asiatica
CCTGGCACAGATCTTTCCTGTGTCCCTTTGATCTGTTCAAACAACTGCCTCTTGGTCTATGTACAGTTTCCTCATGAGCACAAGTAAGTGTTCCAGAATACTCATACTCAGAAGTGGGTTTGAATTGCAAAGTCAGCAGTTCAAACTCACCAGCTGCTCATTGGGAACCCTATACAGGGTCACTGAGTCAGAACAGACTTGATGACACTTAACAGCACCAATATCTGACTGAAGATACATATACATAGGAAGGTGTTTTTCCAGTTGATCCCTGACCATACCTGGATTCTTACCATTTTTATTCTGATATTGTTTTGTTTTATTTCACTCCCCTTCAAGCTTAGGGACAAAGCTCACCCACACTATGTCTAGAATATAACCAATTAATCTAATCAAATGAAAGTGAATCGGCACACCTTCACTTTCAGCAAACAGTAAGCCAGAACACCAAACTTAGCATAAATTGTACCTCCTTTCAGTGAAATTCGGATGAAGTCCAATGTGTCCCAAAATGAATGGGCCCTGTAGCTACTAGAAAACAGTGCACTGCTCACACCTTGTTGAATATGCCCTCGGAAAATGCTGCTAGTAAAGTGTGTAAGTTATTAAATCAGTTCTCTACACATTCTCGTCCGGGGTCAGATGTAACTGCCATCGTCAGTGGTCTCCAAAGGTCGGCTGAAGATCTCAAAGTCACACATCCAAACATCACCTACTTTTCCCTCCTCTGTCTTTGCCTTCCAGGACCTTGGGTCCTGCCAGGCGAAGTTCTCTTTTGCCTCTTCAGTCCTGAGATTGAATGAGACCTTAGAACTGAAATGGAAAAGGTCTCCACAGGCCCATCTTGGTTCTGCCTCCCCTAGGGTCAGAATCCCAGGGGAGGGGTTACCTGCTGAAGTACAGATGCCTGTATCTCACCTGTCCATTGACAGGTGACTATTGTGGATAGGAGAGTTCTGGTGTGGTGCCGTAGGATCAGCACTGCACTGCTAACCACAAGGTCTGTGGTTCACACCCACCAGTGAACTGCTTGGAATAGATGCCTTCTGGAGATAAATTACCCAGTTATTTATCAGCTTCATTTAGACCAATTGCCTAAGTGGTTCTACATATAAACAGGGCAGAGATAGCAAAGCTAAATTCAGAAGGTGGCTGCCCTTTGAAAAGAAAGGAATCTACATCAAAGCAAGCTTCTGGAAGGTTCTTTTCTGTGAAGATATAGCTGGGCTTTTGTCAATGCAGCATTATATTATTGTAAAGTACAGAGGCTGCTTAATCAGTCAGGAAAGTGAAAAGATAGGATTAAGTAGATAAGATCTTTGTTAGATTGAATCTATTGACCCAGAACTTCTCATGGATGAAAACCGCTTCCCATTATGCAACGTAACAGAGATGAGGGGGGAAAAAATAAAAAACCTCTCAGAATTGGGGTTTGGAGACTCTGTCACTGTGTGTATTTTTTTGTGCATTGCTTTAAAGAAACCCAAAATTGTTTTTTACAAGATCTCCTAAAAGCCATCAACTTCAATAATAAATACAACATAGTCAAAACACTTACTGGATATGCTTTTGATATTCTGGGCATCACTGTAAACATCAGTGATATATAATCAAAAATCAGCAAAGACACAAAGTATTCCAGAAAATCAAGAGAAAAGCCAGAAGGAAAGCTACTCTGAAAGCTGTTGACTACATTGTTTCTACACAGAGCAGGAACCCTCAGCACCTGGCCAGGGCCCCTACTGGCCAAGTCTCTAGGTGGTGGTCCCTGCTAGAAGCCACTTGATCTTTGAAGTCCACAGAGGCTGTTAGCCTATACTCAACAGGTCAACAATATTGGTTCCTCTGGTAACCTTCATGTCCCTCCTTCCTTGTTAATGGAACCCTGATTTCTTGTAACTATCTACCTCTTTAGTATTGCACCTCAGTGTAAAGAAAACAAAGATCCTCACCACTGGACCAACAAATAACATCACGATAAATGGAGAAAAGACTGAAGTTGTAAAGACTTCATTTTGCTTGGATCCACAATTAACACTCATGGAAGCAGCAATCGAGAAATCAAATGACATATTGCGCTAGGCAAATCTGCTGCACAAGACCTCCTTAAAATGCTCAAGAGCAGTTTGAGGACTAAGGTGCACCTGACCCAAGTCATGGTATTTTCAATCACCTCATATGCATGTAAAAGTTGGACAATGAATAAGGAAGATTGTAGGAGAATTGATACCTTTGAATAAGGGTGTTGGTGAAGAATATTGAAAGTACCATGGGCCATGATAAGAACAAACAAATCTGCCTTAGAAGTACAACCACAATGCTCCTTAGAAGTGAGAATTGCAAGACTTCGTCTTATATCCTTTGGACATGTTGTCAAAAAGGATTACTTCATGGAAAAGGACTTTCTACTTGGAAGCATGGAGGGCCAATGATAAAGAGAAAGCCACACACACACACACACACACACACACACACACACACACACACATACAACAAGATGGAATGACACAGTGGCAGCCACAATTGTTAGACGTGTTCAGGACCAGGCATCTAACAACAAAAACAAGAATCTCTTTAGGAGCCCTGGTGGCACTGTGTTTAAGTACTCGAATGCAAACTGAAAGGTCTATGGATGGAACCCACAAGTGGCTCTTTGGGGACATCTGTTATAAAGATGACAGCCTTGGAGACCACATGAATCTGTTCTACTCTGTCCTATAGAGTCAGCACGATGGGGTATCACCTCAATGACATCTAAGAACAACAATAACAGCCACCTCTTTGGTCATAGTGAATGCTGAGTGTTCTGAACCACCCCAATCCAGAATACAAACAAAACACTGCTTCCAATTCAGTGCCGACTCAGAGCAGAGTAGAACTGTGCCTTAAGGTTTTTGAGATGAAGTCTTTAAGGGAGCAGACAGCCTCATCTTTCTCCCTCAGAGCAGTTAGTGGGTTGAACCACCAATTAGCAGCCCAGCTTAATCCACTGAGTCACCAGTCTTGCTGATCACAGGGCCCTGCTAGCAAGCTCTTTGGGAAGACCCAGCTCTATAGATTGCATAATTGAATTGATCAGCTCTGTTGTTATATTTTACTTGGATCCACAACAAACACCCAAGGAGCTCTGGTAGCGTAGTGGTTACGAATCGGGCTGTGAACCGCAAGGTCAGCAGTTCGAAACTACCAGCTGTTCCGCGGGAGAAAGATGAGGCTTTCTGCTCCCGTAAAGATTTACAGCCTCGGAAACCCTGTACAGGGTCGTTATGAGTCGAAACCGGCTCCATGGCATACAGCAACAACAACAACAACAGTTGTTATATGAGTCCAGGTGACACAGAGGTTAAGCACTCACCTGCTAACTGAAAGGTTGGCAGTTCAAACCCACCCGCTACTCGATGGGAGAAAGATGTGCCAGTTGGCTTCCACTAAGCGTACAGCCTCGGAGATGCCTTAGGGCAGTTCCCCACTATCCTATGGGATATCTATGAGTCAGAATCAACTTCCTGGCTGTGGGCTTGGGTCTGGTTGTTGTTGTTATTGTCATTGTTACTTGTCATCGAGCCAGCTGTGCGTCATGGTGACCACATGCAGAGCAGAGTGGTATGTTGCTTGTTTTAACTAAACAAAGAGCTTTATTAACTTTTGTTTTAAATTTTATTCTCAGGCTTTTCAGCTCAATTGGTTGCAAAGAATGAGTTATGTATAAGCAAAGCTGAACTGAACTGCAATCTCCAAAGACTTGGGCTTTAAAATGTTGTTGTGTTTAGGTGTCATAGAGGCTAGTCTGACCCCTCGCAACCTTATGCCCAACAGAATGAAGCAGACACTGCCTGGGCCTCCACCAGCCTCACAATTGTCACACCTGAGTCCATCGCTGCTGCCACTGTGCCAGTCCACCTCATTGAGGGTCTCGCTCTTTGTGCTGACCCTCTACTTGACCAAGTGTGATGTCCTTCCCCAGGCACTGGCCCCTCCTGATAACATTTCCAAAGTATGTGAGAGTTTTGCCATCATCACTTCTAAGTAGCAAACAAACACAGATGTGTGTTTGTTCTTCTGGCAGTTCATGGCGTGTACATTCAACACTCTTCAACAACACCAAAATTCAAAGCATCAGTTCTCCAGCTGCCTTTACTCATTGTCCAGCTTTCACATGCATATAAAGTGATTGAAAATACCAGGATTTGCTTGGGTCAGAAACATCTTAGTCTTCAAAGTGATAGTCTTTTTTTTTTTTTTTTTTTAACCATTTAAAGAGATCTTTTGTAGCAGACTGGCCCAGTGCAATGGCCTTTGATTCCCTGCCTTCTGCTTCCTTGGGTGTTTGTTGTGGATCCAAGTAAAATGAAATCATTGACAACTTCAGTCTCTTCTCCGTTTATTGTGATGTTGCTGTGTGACCAGGTGTAAGGGGTTTTGTTTTCTTTATGTGGAAGTGTAATCTTCATTAGTAATTGCTTCAAATTCTTCTGCCCTTTCAGCAGCAAATAAGGGTGTGTCATCAGCATATCACAGGTTACTAGTGAATCTTCATTCAATTCCAACACCAACGTTTTCTTCAGATAGTCCAGTTTCTCAGATTATTTGCTTAGCATAAAGATTGAGCAAGTATGGCGAAACAATACAACTCTGGCATACACCTTTCTTGATTTTAAGCCATGCACCATCCCATTGTTCTGTTCAGATGACTGCCTCTTGGTCTATATACTAATTAAGCATGAACACAATTAATTGTCCTTCACAATGTTATCTTAGTTTGTTATGATCTGCACCATCAAATGCCTTTGCATACTCAATAAAGCACAAGTAAACGTCTTTCTGGTATTCTCTATTTTCAGCTAAGGTCCATATGACATTAGCAGTGATAGCCCTCATTCCACATCCACTTATGAATCCAACTTGAATTTCTGGCAGTTTACTGCCAATGTACTGTGGCAACCATTTTTGAATGATCTTCGGAAAAATTTTACTTGCATGCTAGGTTAATGATATTGTTGTTATTATTATTAAGTGCCATCTAGTCCATTTCGACTCATAGCAACCCTGTATAGGATTTACAAGGAGCAATTGGTGAGTTTGAACCGCCGACGTTGAGATTCAAGCCCACCTTGCGGTCCAGTGCTTATCCTACATCATGAATCCAGGACTCCAGGGTCTGCATTGTTGTTGTTGTTGTTAAGTGCCATCAAGTCGATTCCTACCCATAGTGACCCTGAACAGGGTTTCCGAGGCTGTAAATCTTTACGGGAGCAGAAAGCCTCATCTTTCTCCCGTGGAACAGCTGGTAGTTTCAAACTGCTGACCTTACGATTTGCAGCCCGACTTGTAACCACCGCGCTACCAGAGCTCCTTAAGTTCTGCATTAGAGATACAGAATTGATCCAATCTCTAACAAAACCATGTTTCAAAGCACTCATAATACAAAATCGCAGCTCAAGTAACTCCTTCAAGTTTAAACTTCCTCAAAAGTTCACTCTAATCAGTCACCTTCATTCTTGGAAGCCTCATGAAAATGTCCCACAAGATCTCGAACCTCATCCTCCTCCTCTTCTTCAGCAGTGGTGCTTTGGCATCTGTTTGATAAGAGCTTCAGCTCATCTTCTTAAGTGAGTCCAGACTGTGTGCACTGAGCTGGTTTCAGATGCTGGTTTGCGTCCGTGCCCATCACTTCGTCTCTGCATATTCAGTACTGGTGAAAGTGCTGCCTGGACTTTAGGAGGGTCCAGTGTATCCCCATTCTTGGTTTGTAAACATATTAATCCCTTCAATACCAGAGAGATTGTTTACCCCAAATTTCTTCAAGAGGAACTAAAGATTCCTACCGTCTGGTATAGCTGGTCTTTGAACCACCGTCTGCTTTGTACAATCAGTTCCTTTCCCTTTGCCTGCACTGTGATCAGTTCCTCTTGATTAATAATCATTTCTTTTATCTGAGGCTCCCATCCTCAGGCCCCACCATGAGATGAAGGAGAGACGGGGTTCACCTGGACCCCAGATCAGTCACCTCTGGCTCAATCTTGCCTCCAAGACTGCTACACTCAAGTTCATTGTTTGGGACATGGTATGTGCCTTCCACCCCACAGCACTGTATTGGACAATGTTCGACTGGGACCCATAGAGTTTTCATTGGCAAATTTTCAGAAGTAGATTATCAGACTTTTCGTCTTAGTCTTAGTCTGGAAGCCCTGATGAAACCTGTCCACCCTGGGTGACCATGCTGCTATTTGAAATACCTGTGGTACAGCTTCCAGCTTATGTTGTTGTTGTTGTTTGGTGCCATCAAGTCAATTCTGACTCTGTGTACAATACTGCCTGGTCATGTGCCTAGGAGCTCATTGTTGAGTTCACTGTTACTGCCACTGGATCCGTACATATCATAGGTGGTCTTCCTCTTCTTTGCAGACCCTCTACTTTACCTAGCATGATGCCCTTCTCCAGGGACTGGTCCCTCCTGACAACATGTCCAAAATAGTAGGGATGATGTCTTGCCATCCTGGCTGTAAGGAACATTCTGGTTCTATTTCTTCCCGGGCAGATAAGTTTGTTCTTCTGGCAGTCCCTGGTTCTTTGAGTATTCTTCCCCAACACCACAATTCAAGTGCATCATTTTATGCTGGCAAGTCAGTTCCGACTCATAGCAACCTTGTATAGGGTTTCCTAGGAGTGACTGTTGGGTTGGAACTACTGATCTTGCAATTAGCAGTCCAGTGCTTATCCTTCAGCTCCCCACTAGGATAGCAACATACAATTCACCACAGTCTGACACACTGAGAGATGAGTGGCAGAGTGCACTCAAAATACCACTCTATTCTTAGTCTGATGGTTACAAGGCATAATATATTTCCCTGTCATTTACGCCAATTGGACTAGAACTTAGTTTCTTGCAGCCAAACTGGTACAAAGGCATTTCTTTTAATAATGACCAAGGAATAAAGTCCTTCACTAAGAACTTTGAGCAGGTACCCAAAAAAGAATAATTTAGTAGCAGACGTAACACATTTAAATTCTATTCCAAAGTATGTTCTGTGTTTTTGTTGTTGCTAGATGCCATCAAGTCAGTTCTGACTCATAGCGACCCTATGTGCAACAGAACAAAACACTGCCCAGTCCTGGGTCAACCTCACAATTGTTGCCACGCTTGAGCCCATTGATACTGCCACTTGGCCAATCCATCTTGCTGGGCATCTTCCTCTTTTCCCTGACCCTCCACCTTACTAAACATGATACCCTTCTCCAACAATTGGCCCCTCCTGGCAATATGTCCTAAGTATGAGAGACAAAGCTTGGCCATCCTGGCTTCTAAGGAGCATTCTGGTTGCACTTCTTCCCACAAAGATCTGTTTGTTCTTTTGGCAGCCCATGGCACTTTCAATATTCTCCTCCAATACCATAACTCAAAAGCATCAATTCTTCTACAATCTTCATTATTCACTGTTCAGCTTTCGCATGCATATAAGGTTATTGAAAATACTATGGCTTGGGTCAGGCACACCTTAGTCCTCAAGCCAACATCTTTGCTCTTCATTTCTGTGTTTGCAGTAGTTATCATCAGCTGTAATGTGTTTATTCTCATTCTTATCAGGCCAGATGAACTGTAGTATATGCCACCATGTTATGTAGATGCCCATTCCATGGTGGATACGACACACCCACCCACGGACAGAGTGGAACTGCCCCATAGAGTTTCCACATCATCCCTTGGTCCCTTCCCACATAGGAATTATTTTAGCTGATCTTCCAACACCCATAATAAAGACTGAAGTTGGACTGAAGTTTTCACCCACTGCGTGTTTGTTCTCGTTTTACATAAAAATAGACTGCTTAGCCATGTGGCTCTGCACGTGCCACAGATCAGAGCTTCGGGAGCTATGCATTGAATATTATATTGCTCATAGCACTTAGAGAACATCGGCTTCTGATTTCCATTTCTAACAGAAGTCCTCAGAGTTTTAACTTTTAGTCTTTTCCCATCATCTCTTGGAACCATGCTGTTTTCAGCAACTAAGGTATTCTAATGAGAAACATGTTCTAGGGGGGAAATCTGTATATCCTTTCTATAAGGGTCTCTAGTAGTATAGTGGGTTACAAGTTGGGCTGCTAACTGCAAGGTCAGGGGTTCGAATCTACCAGCCACTCTGCAGGAGAAAAGTAAGGCTTTCTGCTCCCATAAAGATTTACAGCCTCAGAAACCCTATCCAGGATTGCTGTGAGCTGGCATGGACACAAAGGCACACAATGAATCTTTACGGGACGGAGTCTGGTAGTGTAGTGGGTTATGTGTTGGGCTGCTAACCTCAAGGTCAGCAACTCAAATCTATCTACCAGCCACTCTCTGTAGAAGAATGATGTGACTTTCTGCTCCTGTAAGCAGATTATAGCCTTGGAAACCTTGTACAGGTTTGCTATGAGTCAGAACTAACTCCAAGGCACATAACAACCACCACTACCATCCTTCCTATATTTAAAATTAGTCAGTAAGCATCTTGATCATAGGGGGAGGGGGGAAATGTAGAACAGAATTTCAAATTCTCACAGGGTCCAGATTTTCTTAACAGTTTCCCCCTTCATGACTGGTTTTTTCCTTCCCCTGAAATTTTCTTGGAAACAAATAATAATTTAGCTTAAATAGTTGTGGGTTTTTTTTAAAGGGTCTCCGTTGAGCATTACACTCTTTTAAGAACTATCCATGCAGGGCCAAATTGACAACAACAACTTGAATGGTTGGGCAGAAAGCGTAGGAGGCGTTGAGTCTGGATTTATATTCACAGGGGAGGAGCATCTCAGAAGAGGTGGTAAGTTACTCTAGAGCATCATCAGTGTCCCTGTGTGGTGCCGTGGAAAATGTTGGGCTGGAGGATGCTTTGCTGTGTGTACCCTCAACAACAAAACTGTTTTTTTTAATAACTCAGGGAAAATAATAAATATATTTAATCTATACTCATGAATTGATTATCCACTAAGTGTATAGCATTGCACTGGGTACCAAAGGTAAAAGGCAGACAAAATTCTCAAAGCTATATGGTCTACGGTGGTATTGTGGGTTGATGAGCTTGGACTTCAAAATCAGTTTGAACTGCAAGGTTGGCAGTTCAAGCTTACCAACCACTCAGAAACTCTATATACAGGGTCACTATGAGTCAGAACCAACTTGATGGCATTTCACAACAACAACAACAATATTGAGAAAACAAGACATATCCATGAAAAGACATACACATGTGGCCACAGGTTAAAAAAAAAAAAAATTACTGTCAAGCCAGGTTTTTTTACATAACATAAGAATTTATTGAAGTGGGGGGGAAATTATAATAAATAAATAAAATCCAAATTAAAAATACAAGTAAAATTGATAGTTTTCTAGAAAAGTAAAATTTACCAAAATCCATTCAGAAGAGAGAAAATATAAATAGACAAATTGCTGTAGGAGAAACTAAGCATTTTGTTAAAAAGGATCCTTCCAAATGTACTTGGTGTTGTTAGGTACCACCTAGTGATACTGACATAGCGACCCTATGCACAACAGAATGAAAACACTGCCTGGTCCTGAGCCAGCCTCACAATTGTCAGTGAGGGAGCATCACTGCAATTTGAGCCCATGGCTGCTGCCACCATCTTGTTGGTGGTCTTCCTCTTCTTCTCTGATCCTCCACTTTGCCAAGCATGATATACTTCTCCAGGGACTGGTCCCTCCTGACAACATGTCCGAAGTAAGAAAGACGAAGTCTGGCCATCCTGGCTTCCAAGGAGCACTCTGGCTGTACTTCTTACAACACGGATCTGTTTGTTCTTCTGGCAGACCATGGCACTTTCAATATTCTCCTCCAACACCATAACTAAAATGCATCAATTCTTCTACAGTCTTCCTTATACACTATCCAACTTTTGCATGCATATGAGATTATTAAAAATACCATGGTTTGGGTCAGGCACACCTTAGGCCTCAAACTGACATTCTTTGCAGCAGATTTGCCTAATGCAATATTTCATTTGATTTCCTGACTGCTGCTTCCATGAGTGTGATGTATTAGTTCTAAGCATTCACTAAGGAAGTCTATAAAACCTATAAAGAAAGGAAAGTATCAATATCTACCTTTAACTGTTCTAGGACATACAAAAAGATGCAATGTTGCCAAAGCTTGGTTGTTTTTGGTTTGGTCTTTAAGTGGAGCAAGTATATCACTACCAAACTCAGCTAAGATTGTACACAAAAAGAAAGTTTTAACCCAATCTCAATTATGCTCCTGAAAGGAAGGGGTGTAGACCCATGGTGACCCCTTCGGGTTTTCAAGGGCATGACCTTTTGGAAGTAGATTGCCTGGACTTTCTTATGAGACACCTCTGGGTGGGTTAGTCCTCATACACTTAACAACCTTTCAGTTAGTCCTCATACACTTAACCATTGACACCACCCAGGGAACCCCGGGGCCATATGTAATCAAGCCACATAATGTGTACAGGCTGAAGCTCCACAGAAATCCTGAAGAGCTGAAAAGTCTTCCTCATCCTCTGCAGGCAGCCCCATCACCTTGAACAGATTGCTTTCTTATGTATAACACTTTGCTTGTATGCAAATCCCTTACCCCCACTTAACCTGTGGGTCAGCAGTGGGGTGAGCTCCCTTTATTTTTACATCCTCAGCATCCAGCAAGACATCCAGGATACATAAGATGCAAGTGAATTGAAAGCAGAGGAAACTGCTTTGAACCATGGGAGGTGGGGAAGGTAGAACTTCAGCTGGGCGTTGTAGGATGGAGAGATTTTGTCTAGAGTTAGGGGCTGGAGTATCCCAGTCAGGAATTTACGTACTGAGGAGGGTCCACAAAAACCATGACCCGGAGTCTCATTGTTCTGGGGCTGCCATCCCTAAAGACCATAAAATTGGTAGCATTCAAGAGCAGACTTGCACGGTTGCACTGTTTGGGGGGTCTAGACATCTAAACCAGGGTACTGGGTGAGCTGATTCCTTCTGAGCATTCTGAGAGAGGAATTGTTTGGACGTCTCTCCCAGTTTCTCGTGGCTGCCGGCAATCCTCATCATTCCTCTGTACTTGCGGATGTATTCCCACGTTCCATCTGTGTGCATATGTCTCCATGGCTCTGCTCCCCTTATAAGGTACTCGTCCCAAAGCCAAACCAAACCCATTGCCTCCAAGTCCATTCCTACTCACAGTGACCCTGTAGGACAGAGGGGAACCCCCATAGGGTTTCCAAGGCTGTGATCTTGAAGGAAGCAGATCATCACAATTTCTTCTGCAGTACCAGCTGATAGGTTCAAACTGCCAACCTTGCAGTTAGTCATCCAGTGCTTAATCCTACAATGCCACTCCAGGACTCCCTAGGAGGGATTGGTGGTGGTGGTGGTGGTGGTAGTGTGCCGTGGAGTCAGTTCCAACACATAGGGACCCTGCATAGGGTTTCCGAGGCTGTAAATCTTTACAGGAAGCTTTGTCCCGCAGAAGAGCTGGTAGTTTCTAACTACTTACACTGAGGCTAACAGCCTGACTCATAACCACTACACTACCAGAGCTAGGAGGGATTAGGACACACCTTATATCTTACTCCTATATATGGAGCCCTGGTAGCTCTGTAGGAGAAGCACTGGACTGCTACCCACAAGGTTGACAGTTCAAACCCACCAATCTGCTCCACGGGAGAAAGATGAGGCTTTCTAAAGATTTACTGCCTCAGAACCTTACAGAGTGTCACTATGTGTAAGAATCACCTCGATGGCAGTGGGTGGAGCTTATTGCTATATGAGCCACTAACTGAACTGGTAACTAACATGTGCAAAGAAGAGTCTTCTTTCTCCAAACAAGGTCACATTCCCAGGCATCAGTCCATAACACTAGGAAACAGTGGGTAGGTGACAAAGGCAGGGGCTGAGGACTCACATTGTGAAATCGAGCATTAAGAAGGCAAAGGCTCTGGGATTCCTTCCCTACTTACTTCTTATAGACCATGAAGACCAGGGAAGGGTCTTCAGGGCAGTAACACAATCAGGCCCTGTGAATGGACAGCAGAAAGGTCCTGAGACCTCTTTGATCAGTATCCTCTCCTGTTAGCACAGCTCTCCCGACAACCATGCAAAAGAGGTATCCCTGGTCAATGAGTTTTCTTAGGTGAATTTCTCAGAAATCATATATGGATTCTAGTTCTGCAGAATTAATTTGAATTAAGAATAATATCACAAGAGTATGGAAGGTTTAGCCCACTCCGTTTCACAGAGTAGTTAGAAATGAGCGTGTGCTCATTTCTGTGTCTGTGGCCCAATCTTTCCCACCTTTTTCATTCTGCTACTGCACATGTCATAAGGAGCTCTGGGAGCGTAGTGGTTACGAATCAGGCTGCAAGCCTCAAGGTCAGCTGTTCCACAGGAGAAAGATGAGGCTTTCTGCACCCGTAAAAATGTACAGCCTTGGAAACTTTGTACAAGTTCACTATGAGTCAGAACCGACTCCACGGCACATAACCACCACCACTGCATACATCATAGTCCGTAGACTGAAAGTAAGTCAAAAAGTATTGCTACTAGGACTCCAGTTCAGACACACACAGGTGTATTCCAAACAAAACGTGTTTAAACAGGGCTCTATGACCAGTGGGTGGTTGCAGACAAGTTTTCTGGGTGTGGTGCATTCACCTTAGTCTCTTTCGGCTGCCTTCAATAAGAGGGCCAATCAAAAACAGTTACTGGGCATTGGGATAAAGCATTAGACAGTTAGGTTGGTTTGAAACACGAGATTGTTTCCACTCCCCATGCAGGGTTGCTACGAGTCAGTACCCACTCAACAGCACTTAACAAAACAAACAAAACTGGGCAATGAAACACAAGGCAGAGAGGTCAGCTAAGATTATATTGCTGTTGTTGTTAGGTGCCATATAGTCAGCACCAACTCATAACGACCCTATGCACAATAGAACGAAATATTGCCTGATCTCGCGGGAATCCTAAGGGGTTATTTTGATAGATATTCTTGATGTATACAGGTTAATTACAGAGGCTTATTAAGAAAAAGTTTTCAGAAAATCAAAAACGCCATTAGTGAAAAAAAGGCCAGGAAAGTTGTGGGAGGAATTTTTTCCCATAACAGCCATGTGTCCGCTCATTCTTTGAAGACGGCCCTATGATCATTTCATTGGAAATCCTTTCCCCGTCCAATCTACAGCCATTATCTTACCACTTCAGAACTCTTCCTGTTCCCCAGACTCAAAGAACATTTCAGAGGAAGAGCATTTGGGTCCCTCGAGGATGCCAAAACTGCCATTTTGTTTTGGTGTAAATGGAAGAGTGCAGAATTCTTCTGGGAAGGGTTAGAGGGTTGGAAACAGCACCTTCTGAAGTGTACGGATCTAGCTGGAGGAGATGTTGAGAAGCAATCGCTTCACTATATCTCCAAGGAACCACTGTAGCACAAGTGGAGAAGTGCTGTATTCGGTCTGATGTGATAAAAATATCCTGCAGGCAGTTGGAAGTCTGAAATTGGAATTTGATGTATGGGAATTGTTATAAAGATTTGAGAGCTATCATTAAAAAGGTAATAGTTCAAGCTATTCAAGAACCAGTCTGTTCTCTGAAGAAAAGTAGCATAGCAGCATTTTCTATTAAAAGAAATATGAGAAATTGTCTTATAGATAGAATGAGGCTGCTCCAGTGTGTGTGTGGTGGGGAGCTCTCATGGGGGTGAAGAAAACGAGAAGGGCAGTTTTTTCCAAGTGTATGATTCTCAAACCAGAGTACCTGATCCGGAAGATTATATACAACATCCCAGGACACACGGAGTGTATTTCCCTGGGCAATTTGGGGAACGTGCACATGATGTGGCACTTGGGATAAAGCACTGGACTGCAAGGTTGGTTTGAAGCACAAGGTCAGTGGTTCAAGCTCACCAGCTGATCCTTGGAATCACTATACAGAGTCACTCTAAGTAGAACCGACTCAACAGCACTTAACAACAACAACTCTTACAGGCAGAATTCTTGCCTGCATGCAGGAAGGAGACCCAGGTTAAATTACCAACCAGTACACCTTTCACACACTCAACACCATCTGTCAGTGGAGGTGTGTGTTGTAGTGACATTGAACATGAGGAACTTCCAGGGTAACATTGTCTAGAGAGAAAGCCCTGGCCGTTTACTTCCATAAACTCAGCCAGTGAAAATCTGTGGGTCACAATGGTCAAATCCACATCCAATCAGGCAAACCTGGGCAGCATTTTGTTCTATCCTAATGGGGCTGCATGAGTTAACTCAAGTTGACAACATCTAACAACAAGGAGTCCTGGTGTGGCACTCAGTATAAGCACTGGACTGCAAGGTCGGTGTGAACCCCAAGACCAGCCACTCCTCAAAAACCAATACAGGGTCTTTATGAGTCAGAACTGACTCGACAGCACTTAACAAGAAGAAGAAAAATGGGAGAATGATATTCTATTTTCAACCAAACATTAGAAATTTCAAGAAAGTGTTGTTACCCTCTCCTACTTTGAGCCCTAAGGAGCCTCATAGCATAGTGGATTACAAACTGGGCTGCTAACTGTAAGGTCAGCAGTTCAAATCCACCAGCTGCTCTGTGGGAGAAAGATGAGGCTTTCTCCTCCTGTGAAGATTTACAACCTTAGGAATGGACTCCATTGCACGCAACCAACCACCACCATCACTTTGAGCTCTGATCTCAGACGCTTCTGGGCAGATTTTCACTCTCCTCCTCTGTTGTCTTGGTGAGAAATGCCAATTTAAGAGATGACCACCCCAGTCAAAACTCAATATCAATGCAGGGCAAGATGGGAAGATGATGGAAAACAAAGGAAGTCTTAGAACTGCTCTTACATGAAATGTGTTTACAGTTCTTTTGTTTTTACAATCTGCTTCATAAACTTTGCTTGGAGAAGCAGGTCATTGCTCTGTGTTATTTTACTTATACACTATGTACAGGGAGTTCTGGTGTGGCGCTGTTGGATCAGCACTGGACAACAAACCACAAGGTCGGCAGTTCAAACCCACCAGCTGCTCCTCAGAAACTCTACACGGTGTCGCTATGAGTCGGAACTGGCTTCACAGCACTTAACAACAACAACCATGCACATACAGTCAATTCCAGGAAGATTAATATTAATTACTATCAAATGATCATTTCATTCATTATCAAATTCTAAGTAATTAAAATCTTTACTTTCCAAATGTTGACAAATATTTTTGTTGCTTGTCATTGGGTCTGTTCCAACTCATAGTGACCCTACATAGGATTTCCAAGGAGCGATTGGGTTTGAGCAATCAACCTCATGGTTAATAGTCCAGTGCCTATCCTACAGCACCACAACATAGGAAAGAGTATTTAACCCATGCAAAAGTTTCTACCTAGAGATAAAAATCAAGTACCCTAATGTTTGTAAATATTTCTTCTTTTAGAAAATATTATTTGTGTCGTGGTTTGCAGAAGACAGAGCTTCAAAGAAAAGTTTGTGGAAAAACTGAATTTAAGGATAATAGAATTTTCCCATGAACATTTTGAAGCCATCTCGATAGGTCATCTATCCTAGGTATAAAGATTGATGTCCTTGGCACTCGTGAGCAGCAGTGGACTGGTATTGGTCATTTGAATTAGAGAATCATATGGGTTACTATGCCAGAATGACAAATTCAAATTCCAAAAGAAAGGCTTCTCATTCATTGACCAAAAAAAAAGGCATTTCAAGATCTATCTTAAAATATAATCTTGTCTGTGATAGGACACTATCCATATGCCTGCTGGGAAGACCAGTTAATACCACTATTATTCAAGTTTACATTGTTGTTTTGTACCAGTAAGTCGATTCTGACCCATAGCGACCCTGTATAGGGTTTCTAAGGAGCAGCTGGTGAGCTTAAAGCACCAACCTTGCAGTTTAAACAACTTTGCAGTCTGACGCATTAGCCCACAGCACCACACCAGGAGTCCAGTAATGATGAAATTGAAGAATTCCACCAGCTTCTTCAGTTTGAAATTGATCAAACCTGCAATCAAGATTTATTGATAATCATTGGTGATTAGAATGTGAAAGTTGGAAACAGAGAGGAAGGGCTAATATTTGGAAAATACTTGGTGACAGAAATGATGCTACAGATTGTGTGATAAAATTTTACAAGACCAATGACTTATTAACTGCAAAGACCTTTTTAAAACAACATAAAAGGCAATTATACAAAAAAAAGAAAGGTGAGGGGAATATACTCATGTATATCACCAGATTGAATCACAGAAATAAAAATTGGCTACATTTGTAAGAAGAGACTGGCTGGGGGGGGGGGGGGGGGTAGGCAGGGTAAGCTCAATATCCCCAGCTACAACTAGGCCAGAGGCAGACTGTGGTACAGACCATCAATTGCTCATATGCAAGTTCAGGCTAAAGCTGGAGAAAATTAAAGAAGTCCACAAGAGCCAAAATATGACTTGAATATCTCCCACCTGGTGTGGCGCTGTGGGTTAATGTGCCAGACTGCAATGCTGTTTGAACTGCAAGGTCAGCAGTTCAAGCTCACCAGTTGGTCCTTGGAAACCCCATACAAGGTCGCTATGGGTCGGAATCGACTCAACGGCACTTAACAACAACAACAAAATGTAAAATCATTTCAAGAGCAGATTTGATGCATTAGACACTAATTGATTGTGGGATGACATCAGGAACGAAATACACGATGAAAGAAAATGTCAAAAAAAAAGACAAAAGAAAGAAAAAGTAAAAAAAAAAA
>NW_006408971.1:821517-842217 GCF_000296735.1 Chrysochloris asiatica
TAGAAGAATTGATGCTTTTGAGTTATGGTGTTAGAGGAGAAAGTGCCATGGGCTGCCGTAAGAACCAATAGATCCATTTTGGAAGAAGTACAGCCAGAGTGCTCCTTAGAGGCCAAGATGGCCAAACTTCGTCTCTCATACTTCAGACATATTGTCAGAAGGGAGCAGTTGCTGGAGAAGGATATCATGTTTTATAAGGTGGAGGGTCAGAGAAAAAGAGGAAGACCACCAACAAGATGGATTGGCCAAGTGGCAGCATTGATGGACTCAAGCTATCAATGAAGTTGGTAGTGAAGTTGGCCCAGGATTAGGCCATGTTTCATTCCGTTGTGCATAATGTCGCTATGAGTTGGTACCGACTCAATGACACCTAACAACAACAACAAAATGGGCAAAATATTGAATGATGCAGAAAGCATCAAAAAAGAAGGGAAAAAATACAGAAAGTTGCTGTGCAAAAAATAATTCATTGTTCAACCATTCAAGAGGTAGCCTACGATCAAGAATTTATGGTACTGAAGGAAACGGTCCAAGCTGCCCTGAAGACTCCACGAATTGACAGAATACAAATTGAAATCTTTCAACAAACTGATACAGCACTGGAGGTACTCCCAATTGGAAGAGATTGAGGTGACCCAACTAAATGTGGAGATCATCTCATAATATAATTAATATCACAAGGAAGTTTTATTTTGCAGAAGAAAGATTAAAAACAGTTGCAAGAGTTCATTGACAGAGAAATGCCAGAAATTCAAGTCTTATTCAAAAGAAGATATGGAACTAGGAATATCATTGCTGATGTCAGATGGATAGTGACTGAAAACAGAGAATACCAGAAAAAGATTTATTTGTGTCTTCTTGACTTTGCAAAGGCTTTCAAATATCAAACTATGGATACCTTTGCAAAGGATGGATATTCAGAACACTTCATTGTACTAATGAGGAACCTCTACATAGACCAAGAGGGAATCATTCAAACAGAACAAGGGTATACTTACTGGTTTAAAATCAGGAAAGATGAATGCTAGGGTTTTATTATTTCATCACACTTATCCAATCTGCATGCTAAGCATATAATCTGAGAAACCGGATTATATGAAGAAGAATGTGGCATTAGGATTCGGGAAGACTCTTTACCAACCTGTAATATGCAGATGATAAACCTTCTTGCTGACAACGTGGACTTAAAATTCTTACTGATGAAGCTCAAAGACTACAGCCTTCAGTAGGGGCTGCACCTCAATAGAGAGAAAACACAAATCCTCACCACTTGACCAATAAATAGCTTCATGGTAAATGGAGAAAAGATTGAAGTTGTCAAAGATTTCATTTTGTTTAACTCCACCATCAACAACCATGGAAGCAGCAGTCAGGAAATCACATGGCGTACTGCACAGACCTTGAGATGAGAAAGAGAAGTGGAAAGGCTGGTGGGTCTGAAGTTTAGGGAGACTTATTGGCATATTGCATTAGGCAAATTTGCTGCACAAGATCTCTTTAAAGTGTTCAAGAGCAAGAACACCCACATTTGCAGATGATACCCATTTGACCTGACTTCAATGACTGGATGAACAGAGCTCAACCCGAAGAAGAAAGAAGAGGGAAAAAAGTATCATCTGATACAATTTGATAAACAGGACCTACACCTATGAATGCAGTAGCTCGAAAGAGGAAACAAATCCCTGCTGCAAGAACTATTCCCACCCCCTCCACACAAAGGGTAGACAGGGATGGGCAACTTGGACATTGGCTACCCAAAATGGGGGGAGGGATACAAAGGTAAGAAGTGACTGGATTACAAGCTTTCAAGAGGGAACCTAGATCCAAAGGGCGTGGAGGAAGGTAGAGTCTCCAGTGAATAGTGTCCAGCCTGTCCAGGAAGGGCTGATGAAACGAAGTACATATGGGTCTCTTGTGATGCAATAGTGAATAATTGTTATCAGGACTCATTGTGAGGGTTGGAAATCTAAAGGTGGACATTTTGTAGCAAGGAGGGGAGTGATTAACTTTTCAGTCTAGGAGCGGAGGACCCTAGGACCATCGATGGAGAAGAGTGGAGAGCGGGATCCTACCCAGAGAAGCGATGAGGCCTGAGATGGAGGCAGAGAAGACGATGTCAAGAGATGGTGTGGCTGGAGACTCGGGATCAGGAGATAGAAAGGGGCTGAGGACTGTGGTGGGAGGTGGGTGCAGGCTTACAGGGTACACCCTTTGGTTAGGTGAGGATGCATGGATGGGATGGTAACTATACCAATGAAATGATAGATGATGGAATGAATGTAAACCTGATGTTCTCCCATGTAGACTATCACACAATTCACAATAAAATATTTTTAAAAACTGAAAATAAAATAAATAAATAAAGTGTTCAAGAGCAAAGATATCAGTTTGAGGGCTAAGGTGTGCCTTAAGATGTTTTGAATAACTTCATATGCATGTGAAAGGTGGACAATAAATAAGGAAGACTGTAGAAAAACATTATGCATTTGAGTTATGGTGTCGAAGAAGAATATTTAAAGTACCACAGACTGCAAAAAAGTCAAACAAATCTGTGCTGAAAGAAGTGCAGCCAGAATGCTCCTTAGAAGCTAGGAAGTCCAGACTTCATCTCTCATAATCCAGACATATTATCAGGATTGGAAACAGTCCCTGGAGAAGGACGTCATGCTTGGTAAAGTGGAGGATCCGCGAAAAAGAGAAAGACCCCCAGTGAGATGGACTGACACGGTGACAGCAGCAATAGGCTCAAGCGTGACAATAGTAAGGATGGCTGGGGCCTGGGGAGTTTGTCGTTCTATTTTGCATAAGGTTGCTTTGGGTCAGAAGCTGACAACAAACTACAGGACAGACTTTTTCAAAACCCTAATTACGGAAGTCTAACACTTGTTGGAGTCCTGGTGCAGTCCTGTAGGATAAACACTGGACTACTAGCCACAAGCCACTCCTTGGAAACCCTAAACAGGGTCACTATGAGTCAAAACCGACTTAACAGCACTTAAGAAAAACCACCACCACCTATCGGTGTGGTGTACTGGGGGGCTTATGTGTTGCTGTGATGCTAGAAGCTATTTAAATATTTAAACAGTTTAATATTTAATACCTGCAGGTTCATCCATGGTGCATAGGTTTCAGCAGAGATTGTAGACTAAGACAGAGTAGGAAGAAAGGTCTGGCAATATACTTCAGAAAATCAGCCAATGAATCTCGGTGGATGACAACGATACATTGTCTGATATAGTGCTGGAAGATGCACCCCCAGGTCGGTCCACTTGATTACGACAGTGGATGGGGAAAGACCGAGAATGTTTAGTTCTGCTCTGTTGTACATGGGTCACCATGAGTCCAGCCAACTTGGCAGCAAATACTAACAGCATGTAGGTAAGAAAGTAATCTAGACATCACTTGAACATGGAGGGTTAGATGTTTTATTACCTGAAACTACAACCATATTAATTTTAAAAGAAACCAGTCATCTGTCTCAGGGCCAGCTCATTACCCTCTCCTGTGCCTCAGTTTACTCCAAAATGAGGCCCCTTGTATCTCTGATCTCTATGCTTCCCTGCACCCTCCTGTTGATATCACAAGAACTGGTCATCAAACACATGATTTATCTCACTATCCCCATGAGAAACTGCAGCTTGGCCTATCAGGTTCCGTAGGGTTTGCATTAGCTGATTTTCAGAAGGAGATTGCCAGGTCTTTCTTCCTAGTCTCTTAATCTGGAAACACTAGTAAAACCCAATCAGCATCATAGCTACACGCAAGCCTCCACTGACAGATGGCTGATGACCACACATGAAATGCATTGAACAGAAATCAAACCTGAGGATTCCACATGGAAGATGAGAAATCGACCAGCAAACCACCAACGCCTTCTGACACACTGTTAGTACTGTGTCAAGCGCCATCAAGTCAGTTCTGACACATAGCGATGTTGTATAGGATTTCCAAGAAGCAGCTGGTGAGTTTGAACCACCGACCTGGCAGTTAGTAATCTAGTATTTACCTAAAACACCACATCGGGACTCTCTGACACACAATAGCTATTCTAGATAACAGACTCTGAAACTAAGATCATCCAAACTAGATTTTGTTCTTGTTAACATAGAAATCATTAAAATAAAGCCAAGCAGCCCTCCTGCGTCCAAGGTGAAACCCACCAGTTACCAGCACATGTGACCTCACTGTCACGCAAGACACAGTGGGTTTCTGTCAAGTGGATTCGGACTCATGGAGTCCCACAGGACCGAGTAGGACTGCCCCATAGGGTGTCCACGGCCGTGAGCCTTTATAGAAACAGATGACCTCATCTTTCTCTCACCGAGTGTCTGCTGGGTTCAAACTGCCAAACTTTCAGTAGCAGCTGAGCCTTAAGCACTGCACCACCAGGGCTCCTAGTCTGAAGCTCTAGTTTACTCTTTTGCCTTTTTTTGTTTGTTTGATTTAGGGTTAGTGTGCAGGAATCATCACCGGGTAGCTTAACTCCACGTAGAACATCTCCTAATCATTCGACATGAATAGTCCCCTGTTCTTAGGAGACAATTACCCCATCTCCTAACATGGCATTCACTACCTGAGCTGACAAGAAGTTACTCAACGTCTAACCAAAAACCTTCCTTGCTGAAGTCTAAGTCTCTTTTATCTTACACCTTTTCATAGTTTGTTATACATGTGTCCCTATTTATACACAGCCCCAACTGTTGGGGACACAATTGGTGGATATAGACCTCACTGCCCTGCTCTGGTCTCTGGGGGTCTCCCCCAATGAGGGAAGGCTGGCTTTCCGAAGATGCTAGAGTGTTTCATGACACTACTGGGGCACAGAGCGATCAGAAATGGATGAGGAGACTATTCTCTTGAGAACAATATTCTCTTTAATGGATGGGGGGGGCCTATTCTCTGAGGTGATGAGCTGTCCACTGCAGCTTCAGAAAACTGTTTTTCTTATCCAAGAGATACCTGTTTTCTTTACCTAGGGAGTTTGCTGCTGTTAGTCTGTGCTATCAAGTCAGTTCCGACTAAATAGCAACCATGCATAGGGTTTCTGAGGCTATAAATCTTTATGGAAGCAGAAAGCCTCACCTTTCTCCAGAGACAGAGCTAATGGACTCAAACTGCTGACCTCGGGATTACCACCCAATGTGCATCCACTAAAGGAGCTCGGGTAGCGTAGTGGTTATGAATCAGGCTGCTAACCTCAAGGTTGACAGTTCGAAACTACCAGCCTTTCCGCAGGAGTAAAATGAGGCTTTCTGCTTCCATAAAGATTTACAGCCTTGGAAATACTATGAAGAGTCGCTATGAGTCGGAACCGATGCCACAGCACATGACAACAACAACAAATGTATCCACTATGCTACCAGGGCTCCTTAGGGAATATGCAACTAATATCTATTAATAAATGGATCTGACTAGTTTGTTTAAATATTTTGATCTTCAAAGATGCCAAACATTAAGGAATATCTGAATCAAGGTAACTGTCTTTATCTCTGTCCATATTTTAATATTTAGGATTGAGGAATCATGTCTCTTACTGCCTCCTTGTATTCCCAACTTCTCTTCTGATTGCTTCCTGATCATTTCCCTTCTCTGGTTTTATAATAAAACATCTCTCAAATTCATCGTCTAACTGGGACAATATTACTGTAGTGTTTCCGCAGTGTTCATCCACCAAAGACTTCAGCATTTCATCTCCGGTTTATCTCTGTTTAATCTTTCCGGGATGCACTCAGGTATTTTAGACCACAGTGACGGTATGGCTGAGGTACATGCAAAGTTTGGGAACATGCTAACAATTAATGAGGTTCACTGGACTGGACTCTGTCTAAGAAGTTTTCGTGGCATGCTATTTCCCCATTTATTTTACCTTAGGGTGCAGTCACCAGCTTTAGTGCCTACCTACGAGTAGTATTCTCAAGGACCCCCATTGTAAAGTCGGAGCACTTACCAATTCTTTTAAAAAACCCAGTGCTTACTGAAGTTCATGTTATAGTAGCTCCATGTGGCATTTATAAAGTCTATAAAGTAAAAGAATCCCATGCTGTCTGAAATAAATACAGACTAGTCCAGGAAAACCAGACTCGAAAGGAACTTTTTGAACACACCTATGAATCCATTTTACTCACTAACATCAACTGTCAAGCAGGAAACACGTTTGAGAAAAACATTAGTCCTCTTTAAGACAAAATTCAATAATAGCCGTTATAGTACTGTGGGGGTGGGGGTGGGGAGAGACGAACCAAGCCATTCCTCCCACAGTCCTCTCTGCTCTGCTAGGTTTGATCATTCATTCCAGTGGCCACACTGAACTCAGACACCATACTCAGAGTGGTGGGGTTTCTCAGGGAAGTTACCAGGTTACAATTCAGGACCAGAAATGTTCAAGGCACAGTTGTTCCAATCTAGACAGCCTCTGCTCAGCCGTGCCCACAGGCTGCCTCTCTCTTTGCAGGTGGTGTTAATAGCTTTACCATAAACTTCAGCTTGAAAGCACTCAACACTGTGGGTCAGCAAACCTTGTTGTTAGGTGCCATTGAGTCAGTCTGGACGCATAGTGACCTTATGCACAACAGACAAAACACTGCCCAGTCCTGTGCCATCCTCTCAATTGCTGATACATTTGCATCCATTGTTGCTGCTACTGCATCAATGCACCTATTGTCAAATCTTCCTTTTTCACTGAGTCTACATGCCAACCGCAAGGTCAGCAGTTTGAAACTACCAGCGGTTCCGCAGGAGAAACATGAGGCATCCTGCTCCCGTAAAGATTTACAGCCTCGGAAACCCTGTGCAGGGTTGCTATGAGTCGGAACCAGCTCCACAGTACTTAACAACAACAACAACATTTTACCAAGCATGGTGTGCTTCTCCAGGGACTGGTCCCTCCTGATAGTATGTCAGAAGTATAAGTGACAAAGTCTCACCATCCTGGTTTCCAAGGAGCATTTTTGCTATATAGCTTCCATCACAGATTTGTTTGTTCTTCTGGAAGTCTAGAGTACTTTTAATATTCTTCTCCAGCACTACAATTCAAGCATCGATTCTTCTTTCTGTGGTCTTCCTTATTCATTGTCCAACTTTCACAAGCCTATGAGACAATTGACAATACCATGGTTTGGGTCAGGAGCACCTTAGTCCTCAAACTGACATCTTTGTTCTTAGACATGATCAAGAAGTCTTGTGTAACAGATTTGAATAATGTAGTATTCAGTTTGATTTCTTGACTGCTGCTTTCATGAGTGCTGATTGTGGATCCAAGCAAAATGAAGTCTTTAACAACTTCAGTCTTTTCTCCTTTTATCGTGATGTTATTTATTGGTCCAGTGGTGAGGATTTTTGTTTATATCCTTTACATTAAGGTGTATTCCATACTAAAGGCTGGAATACTTGACTATCATCAGTAAGTATTTCAAATCCTCCTTACTTCCAGCAAGCAAGGTTGTATCATCTACGTATTGCAGGGTTTTAATGATTCCTTCTCTAATCCTGAGACCATGTTCTTCTTCATATAATCCAGTTTCTCAGGTTATTTGCTCGACATGCAGGTTGAACACCTATGATGAAGTGATACAACTCTGGCACACACAGTTCCTGATTTTAAACCATTCAGTATCCTCTTGTTCTTTCAGAATGACTGCCTCTTGGTCTATGTACAGGTTCCTCATGAGCACAAGCAATGTTCTGGAATACCAGTTATTCACAAGGTTACCCATAGTTTGTCATGATCCACACATTCAAAAGCCTTTGCGTAGTCAATAAAGCACAGGTGAGCATCTTTCTGGTATTCCCTGATATCAGCCAAGATCCATCTGACATCAGCAATGAATTCTCTCATTCCACACCATCTGAATCGGTTTGAACCTCTGAAATTCCCTGTTAATTTTGAAATATTGTTAGCAAAAAATTTACTTGCATGTGGTATTAATGATATTGTCTGATGATTTCCATATTCCATTGGGTCACCTCTTTTTGCAATGGGCAAAAATATGCATCTCTTCCAATCAGTTGGTCAGGTAGCTTGCTTCCAGATTTCTTGGCACTAATGAGTAAGGAGCTCTGGTAGTGTAGTGGTTATGAATTGGGCTTCTAACTTCAAAGTTGGCAGTTTGAAACTACCAACTGTTCCGTAGGAGAAAGATGAGGCTTTCTGCTCCCGTAAGAATTTGCAGCCTCAGAAACCCTGTATGGGATCACTATGAGTCGGAACTGACTCCACAGTACTTAACAATGACAGCAACAATGAATGAATGCCTCCAGTGCTGCATCATTTTGTTGAACGATTTCAATTTGTATTCCATCAATTCCTGGAGCCTTGTTCTTTGCCAATGTCTTCAGTGCACCTTAGACTTCTTCCTTCATTATGATTGGCTCTTGATAATATGCTATCTCTTGAAATGGTTGAACATCAACCATTTCTTTTTAGTTAAGTGACTCTTGTATTCCTTCCATCTTCTTTTGATGCTTTCTGCATCATTAAATATTTTACTCAAAGAATCCTTCAGTGTTGCAAGTCAAGGCTTTGCTTTTTTTCCTTCGTTCTTTCACCTTGGTAAATGCTCAGCATGTTCGACCATTTTGGTTTTCTAACTCCAGGTCTTTGTACATTTCATTACAATATTGGGTTTTGTCTTCTCAAGCTGCTCCTTGAAATGTTCTATTCAGTTCTTTTATCTCCTCATTTCTTCCATATCTTCAGCATATCTCTGCTGGAGAGCAAACTTCAGTCTCTTCTGATATCCATCTTGGTCTTTACTTTCTTCCTTTCCTTCTTAATGAACTTTTGCTTTCTTCCTGTATGATGTTCTTGATGGCATTCCACAACTCTTCTGGCTTTTGGTCTTTAGTGTCTAGTGCATTAAATCTGTACTTAAGATGATCTCTAAATTCAGGTGGGATGTGTTCGAGGTCATATTTTGACTCTCATGGACTTGTTTTCCTTTTCTTCAGCCTGAATTTACATACAAGCTATTGATGGTCTGCTCCACAATCTGTACCTGGCCTTGTTCTGGTTGATGATATGGAGCTTTTCCACCATCTCTTTCCACAGATGGAGTCAGTTTGATTTCTGTGTATTCCACCTTGTGAAGTCCATGTGTATGTTGTTTTTTTATGTTGCTTAAAACTTTTATGTTGTTTAAAAAAATGTATTTGTAATGAAGAAGTCATTGGTCTTGGGAAATTCTATCATGCTATCTCCAGCATCATTTCTACCACCAAGGCCATATTTTCCAACCACCGATCCTTCCTCTTTGTTTCCAACCTTTGCATTCCTATCACCAGTAATTATAATTACATCTTGATTACATGTTTGATCAGTTTCAGACTGAAGAAGTTGGTAGAATTCTTTTGTTTCGGCATCACTGGCTTTAGCGGTTGGTACATATATTTGAATACTAGTGGTATTGACTGGTCTTCTTAGTAGGTGTATGACTATTACCCTATCGCAGTGTTGTACTTCAAGATAGATCTTGATCTGTTCTATTTGATAATGAATGTGACACCATTCCACTTCAATTTGCCATGCCCACCATGTAATTGACAGATTCAAAATGGCCAATTGCAGTCCATTGCAGCTCACTAATGCCTAGGATGTTGGTGTTTATGCATTCTATTTCATTTTTGACAACTTTACAATTTTCCTAGATTCATACTTCAAACATACCATGTTCCAATTATTAATGGATTTTTTTGAAGCTGTTTCTTCTCATTTTGAGTTGTGCCCCATCAACACATGAAGGTCCTGAAAGCTTTACTCCATTCACATCATCACAGTCAACTCCACTTTGAGGAGGCAGCTCTTTCCCAGTCATATTTTGAGTGACTTCCAACCTGATGAGCTCATCTTCTGACCCTATATCTGATAATATTCTGGTGCTCTTCATCATGTTTAATTATTCAATATTCTGGTGTTATGTGACAGTGTTTTCCTGCCTATTCATTAGGTTTCAGTGGCTAAACATTAAGAAGCAGTCCATCTCTCCTACTTCTTAGTCTCCATCTGGAAGCTCAGCTGAAACCTCTACGTGGGTGACCCTGCCAGCATTCAAAATACAGGTGGCAAAGCTTCCAGCTTCACAGTAACACCCAAACCACCACAGCATGACAAACTGATAGATGAGTTGTGGAGAACTTCCTAGATCTAGGGAAAGGATTGTATCAAGAAGTATGAAGATTTCTAACAACGCCTTTCAACAGATGTTGAAAGGAGACAAGGATCTTACCCTCAAGCAGATAGGGAGAAGAAGGCATTCCCAAGAGCTGGCCCCCTGAAATCACTGCCTGTCATATAAAAGGATGTCTGTAGATGATCAGAGTCACTAAAGAGGAATTTGAATGAAGAAACAACTCATCAACATGAGATTTAAATGTCCCGGTGTACAGGCCAACATCACAAGACCAAAAGAGTCTGTTCACACTCACCCTTCTCTCAGTTTTAGCCACACTTCAGCCTGCCTGCCTTTGGGGTACCAAGATTACCCTTGACATTCACTTTAACCTGATTTTCTTCTTGCAAGTCTTTTGGGACAAAAGACCGAGCAGGAATTGGGACATTATTGGCTTCTCCTGCAGAAGCTGGACATGGAAAAAGCCATCAGTCTCTCTGACTTGCTTGCCCTTCTAGTCCAGGAGAAACCCAGAGAAACAGAGCACCAGGGAGCCCACAGAGAAGTGCTCACAGGTTAGGTTGCAGGACGACTTCCCAGCAGGTCTGTGGGAGGCTGACCTTCATCCACAGTCTGGGAACAGAAAGGTCACACTCCTAAACCCACTCAGGCCTGATGGTCTGCAGAATGAGTATCATGCCCTGCTTGTTCTCTGTGTCCTAAGGGATGGAGTTCTACTGTAACCCCCTGTGACGTTCTGGGTTAGACTCTTCTAAAACCCTACATACACACACACACACACACACACACACACACACACACACACATACACACACACACACATGGAAATAAATATTATGACTCCAAAGTCTTATTTTCATTGTTAGAGATTGCATTATCATTCACTTGAACAAAGCAGGGTAGACATAAGCTTAAACAAACATATTTGATGTTTTGAACACTGTTTAAAAAAAAAAAAAAAATTACAACTTCCCAGCCAACTGCATATGATCCTATATGAGCCTCCTTCTGTGATCTTATATGAGCTTCCTGTGATCCTGTACAGCGAATCACAGCCCACCCCGTCTCTATCACACTGCCCTGCTCACACTTCCTCACCTGAGAGGAGACCCGATGGGCATTTCATTCTGGGAGAAGACGCTGGTCATTGTGTCAATCCGTTGCAGGTAACTACAATTTTGAGATCAGTTTTTTTCAAAACTCCTTTGAAGCAGGGTCTCTTCAGCTCCATTGTTGTTGTTGTTATGTGCCGTGGAGTCGGTTCTGACTCATAGCGACCCTGTACAGGGTTTCCAAGGCTGTAAATCTTTACGGGAGCAGACCGCCTCATCGGTCTTCTGTGGAACCACTGGTAGTTTCGAACTGCTGACCTTGCGGCTCACAGCCCTATTCGTAACCACTATGCTACCAGAGCTCCTTGAAGAGCTGGTGTTTTCTTGTTTTAGCATTTGTTGTGCAAATGGACACTGTTGCTGCTGTTTGGGGAAACTCCAGTTCTGAAGATCTCAATCCTTCCAGAGGTCAAAACTCTCAGCTTAACCTATGTTCATTCCTAATGATTCTTGGTTCCTAGACGACATGTTCAAAATACAAGAGGTGAGATCTCTAAGGAGCATTCTGGTTGAGCTTCTTCCTAGTCAGATTAATTTGTTCTTCTGTATATTTAATATTCTTCACCAACACCATAATTCATTGGCACTATTTCTTCTTCTGTCTTCCTTAATCATTGTCCAGCTTTCACATGCATAATGTCATGGTGATGGTGGTGGCAAATTTGAACCAGCAACCTTGCAGTTCAAACCAACCTTGAGGTCAAGTGCTTATCCTAGAGCGCCACACCAGGACCCCACTAATGCATATTGTTGTTGTTGTTGTTAATTGCCATCGAGTCAGTTCCAACCCATAGCAACCCTGTATAGGGTTTCTAAGGAATAGCTGATGAACTTGAACCACCAGCATCACGGGTCAAACGGACTTTGCAGTCCAGTACACTAACCCACAGCACCACTCCAGGACTCCATACAGACTAAATAAGTATGGTGAAAGGGCGCAACCCTGACACACACCTTTCTGATTTTAAACCATGCAGCATCCCCCTTGTGGTTAGAACAACTACGTTTTAATCCACGTTCAGGTTCCACATAAGCACAATTACTACAATTCCCATTCTTCACAATGTTGTCCATAATTTGTTGTGATCATTATGCAATTAATTGTTTAAACCATGTTGCCTCCTTGAAGATACAGGAAACTAGGAAAAACCCTTTCACTATATAGTTCATGTTCTCAATAAGGACATTTACAATATCGTAATGATGATGCCGTGCTCTGTTCCATGGTAATGACAAATTGAGTTATTCTGTGGTGTGTAATACAGAATGACACCACGGAAGGCACTGTAATTGATGTGACTCGCCATTGTTTGGGAGTAAACTCAAGCGTGAATCTGCCATGTCATATTCTGTCTCTATCTAGACAGACTGTCTGGAAGGAGATGTATTTTTGCTACACATAAATATGTTTTGTTTTCAAACAATCTATGAATACCTCTCACTACAATTAGTATGAAACTATATTGACTCAAAATAATACTGATCAGTGGCTATTGCTAAAAACAACAACAAAAAATGTTAACTGTAGATTTTGAAAGTTCTACATGACACTTATTATGACAGCTGTTGTCAAGAATATTTAGTGTAATATTGTTGTTAAGTGCCATGCGTTGATTCTCATAACAAATGACCCTTTATCAGAACAGCTGGTGACTTTGAACTGCTGACCTTGCAGATTAGCAGTTCAGTGCTTATCCTACAGCACCACACCAGAACTCTAACATATTATTAGATTATTAAGATCCAGCATTAATATTAGACATTGGATCCAGCTATATCATTGTTATAGGGAATATAAAATAGAAACTATTATTAAAGCATATCCCAATACATAATGTATTTAGAGCCAAAATCCAGCTCAATTATTCTTTTGACATATAGCCTAGTGTTGGGACATGCAAATTGAAAGCCTTTCTTACATCTTTGCCTTGTATCAAGGGTAAATAAGTAAGTGCAAAGTTGGAGCATGAATTACCTTTTTCACTTTGAAATTTTGTCAGATCTGAACATACGGTGCCTGCCATCTAGTGTCATTCATCCCTGTATTGATCAGGGATCATTGGCTTGTCGTCTGTGTTTGTGGAATAGGATTGGGGTAAAGGGGAGACAATTCTAAAAGAGGTGTCCTCAGTTCTCTGCAAAAGCAAAAGCTACAAGAATTGGAAATGATGCTCCCAGATCGTACAGTGGTGCTGTCATCTTCGCTTTGCTTTTTCCATTATCCTTGGTCACATTGTTTACTAGAGATACCAGCTTTTCTCTAGCCTTAAGATAGTGAGAATGTCTTATGCCGTGTACTTCTAGAAGCTTCTGCAATGCCCTGCAGGGCATCCTAGCTGTTGTCCTAAATTGAGATGGCAGCGTTGCTCATATTAAATTGCCTTCTCGCTTGGCTTGGCATGCTGGGATCCATATCTATTAATGCAGGAGTGTCCAAATGTCCTGCTAAGAAAGCAATTTGTTCCTCGGTAGGGCGTCAGGGAAGCAGCTGGTCTAAGAAGCCATCAGAGGTGATGTTAGGGGCAAGTTGTGTTTTTCTTGATTTAATGGAAAATTTTACTGATCTGTCGCCTCACTTGTCCCCACCACTTGTCACCAAGGCAGAATATATCCATCTTCAAGCCTCTCGTCTGCCTCCCCACAGGCCTGCCATCACTCCCTTGTGGGGAAGCAGACCTTCACACAGCCTGAGCTTCGTAACAGACATCTGACAACAACAAACACATTATTAATGGGGTTTTTTAATACCCTGGGGAGGTGGCACATTTTGGAAGAATTCTGTTAAATATCACATTGAAAAGCACTCACTCTTTCAAGAAAGACCTCTCTAAACAGAATTTTGTGCCCACACTCTTTACCAGCACTTACTTTCTACAGCTTGCCTTCCACTCTCCCCAACCCCAGGAAAGCTTACTTTTGTGCAGAGCTCAGAGAATTAAAGGGACTTCATTTGTGTATCTGTCTGACACGTGCATGTTTACTGACTTGTTCTCAGGCAGAATGTCCAGCAGAATGACTGGACTTCATGTTCATGTTCACTATGTGTGTGACAGGGTTTGTTTGACGTGATCTAGTGACCAAAACACTGATGGGAACTTTATAACACCAGTTAGTGCCCTGGGAGCCTGCATCATCCAAAGATGCAGTATGCCCCCAGGGTAGGGTATGGCTGGAGATTGGCAGACCATTTCCTTGCCATTGGAGTGCACCATGTTGGTAACATGGATAAGGAAATGTTGTCCAATGCAAAGAGAAACATGGTCACCAATGTTCATTGTAGCACTAGTCACAACAGACAAATGGTGGAAACAATCCAGATGTCTGTTCACTGGTGGAGAACCAAAATGTGGTACATTCATGCAATGGAGTACTACTCTGCCAGACAGAGGAATGAAGAAGTTCTGATATATGATCCACAGTGGATGGATGTTCAAAACATCATGCTGAGTGAAATAAATTCATCACAAAATGGCCAGTAGTGTCTAATCTCCTTAGTAGCAAGTACTTAGAACAGACTAATGTTTTCAGGTCAGGGTTTAATAATGGTTGGAGGGAGGAAGGGGGTGGAATCATTAGGTAGCATGAACTTTTGTTTACGGGGATGAAAAACTTGGCAACAGATCATACCAATGGTCATACAACATAGTGGCTGCCATTGGTCTCATTGGAAAATGTTTGTGTGTGTGTGTGTGTGTGTGTATTCTTTTTTTACAATAAAAAAGGATCGCTGCCTTAATTTCCACTGAGAAATACAGGGCACTCTGAAACACAGACGTGAGGTTTGTATCGTCTGCGCTGTGAGCTGCAATATGTCACTTCATTGAGGGCAGAGTGTATTCAGGCCTTTGTTTAAGTATAAAAATGGCATGTTTAATACTCAAGAAGAAAGAAACCCTCCCCAGGGCAACAACCAGGTCTTTAATGTACTCTTCTTTGCAATTGGATTTCAGGATGATTTTTATAGGACTTTATTACACAGAGATTTCTGTCCTAATTTCTTCATTCTCTCAGTAATTTGTCAGACCTGTGAAAGACAATCAGTAACAAATGTCTTTGCAATGGAAAGTATGCTCTTGATGATATAAAACGAGTAAGTTTAGGCAAATGAATAATAGATTGCTCACGTATGGTCCTTGTTCCTCACTCTCTTATTCATCATTTTGTTCCCACCTAGAAGAATCCTCCTTTGTCAACCCAACCTGACACTCACTTCATTCCCAACCTCAATGCCATCTAGTGTGTGTCACACCCTTTCACTCTCCTGTGACTTTGACATCCAGCAGAGGACAACACTCTTTCAATCTAAGGTTTAATAAGTGCTGAAACCAGTAGATACAAATTGATTAGTAGTAATGCCTAATTTTTTATTTTTTGTCTTATCATGCCTTGCCGTTAATTCCAACAAGATTTATGTGCACAGGTCCTGTATCAGATACTAGGCTAATATTTCCCACACAAATATGAACATCTTAGTCTTTATGTAAATGTTTTTGGAAGACCAGTGTTCTAGTAAGTCAAGATTACATTTAAAACCGGACTCATATTTTTTAGTAGCTGAGGCATTTTGAAAGGAATCCTGGTATCACAGTGCTTAAGGGCCTGGCTACTAAGCTGGAGGTCAGTGGTTCAAATCCACCCTCTGTCCTGTGGAAGAAAGATGTGGAAGTCTACTTCACAACAGGTTTTGGCTTGTTTTATTTGTGGAGCTATTTTGAAGCCCCATCTGTAAATTTATACACATAACATTGAAAGATGTTATCCAAGTCACTGATGAAATAAGATCCAGCACTCAAAACCACTGGGCACCTTTCTTCAGGATTTTCTGTTGACCTTTAGCTATTAATTACTGTCTCCATTGCCTAGTGTTGCTTCAACACAAATGTCACAAGGGGTGGCTTTCAAGTACAGAACTATATTTTCTCAAAGTTCTGGAGGCTAGAAGTCAAACAGTGTCGATTTCTTCAACTTCTTCTTCCTCTGTAACCCCAGGTGTTTGTTGACCTCTTGGTTTCTGATAAGGTACCTATCTGTTTTCCCCTGTGTGTGCCTCTGTGTCCAATCTGGTCTTTTTATAACTCAGAAGTGATGAAGCTTAAAATGCCACATACTAATAGGTCATCATCAGAATAACGAAGAACCCCCTCCCTCTCTGAAGACTACATCCACAGGCATGCTGTTGTTGTTGTTAAGTGTTAGCAAGTCAGTTCTGACTCAGAGCAAACCTGTACAGTTTCTGAGAAGCAGCTGATGGGTTGGAACCATCGACCTTGTGGTTAGCAATCCTGGACTTATCCTACAGTGCCACACCAGGACTCCATCCATAGGTTATGATGGATAGGATTGTGTCCTCCAAAATATGCTGGCAACACATGACCCACCACAGTGCAACAAACTGATAGCTGAGTGGTCCATCTACAGGTATAAGAGCCAGATTTCAACACATAGTTTGTACCTATCCATAGGTGTAGGAGCCCTGGTGTGGCACTGTGGGTTCATACGCTGGACCTCAAAGTTGGTTTGAGCCACAAGGTCTGCCTTTTGAACTCACCAACCACTCTTCAGAAGCCCTATACAGGGTCTCTATGGGTCAGAACCGACTTGACAGCACTTCACAACAACAACAGCTCAGGAATTCAACACATATTTTGGAGGTCACAAATCTAATCTATAATAAAAGCTAACTTTGGGTTATGGCCAGAGTTTGTTTTCCCTTCTCCTAAAATATTCTAGAATAAACCATCAACTCTTGTATTTCATTTTGTTTGTAAGTTTTTTCACATTAGAGAAGCCAAGAAAGTGAAGAAAGATCAAAGGGCTTCCAGCTGTCATGTGAAATTTACACTTGAGACCCACCCCCCCAAAATAGTGGTTGTGTGTCAGCAGTGCATCTGCTGACCTAGCGCATGGCAGTGGCCATGGGCAGTCTCTACTGAGAGCATGTTGTGAAATAATCACAGAGTCACAGGAAGTAGTACAATGTTACAGAGAGCTCCCAGTGCCCTTCCTCCAGCTTCCCCGACTGGATATATCCTTATTGTTGGTGTTAGAGGCCGTAGAGCCAGTCCCGATTCATAGCAAGCTGTGTATCACGTTTCCAAGTCTGTAAATTTTTGTGGGAGCAGAAAGCATCATTTTTTCCCCAGTGGAGCAGCTGGTGGGCTAACTACCAACCTTGTGGTTCATAGTCCGGTGCTTATCCTTCAGAGCCACCATACTCCCCTTTACATCATCAAGATGTTGCCACACAGATATAAAATTAAACCAAGAATTGAGATGGCAGTTCCAGTAAGCCATCTTATAGGCTCATGTAACTGGCATCTCTGGTTTCCTCCACCTGTCTGGTAGTTTGTCATCCTGTGGTGCTGCTGTGATGCTGAAAGCTAGGCCACTGGTATTTGAAATATCGGCAGGGTCATCCAGGTTTCAGCAGAGCTTCCAGACTACGACAGACTAAGAAGGAGGAAAGGCAGACCACTTCTAAATCTTTAGCCCCTGAAAACCTTATGAATAGCATCAGAACATTGTCAACAATGGACTCATACATAACAACAATTGTGAGGATGCCTCAGGGCTGCGCAGTGTTGTACATAGGGTTGAGATGTGTCAAAACCAACTCAAGGGCACCCAACAACAACAACATAGCAATTCCTGGTTTCATTTTATATCTGTGTAGCCAGGTCTTGACCATACCAGAATCCAACGGAGCCAAAAGATTCACGATTTTGATACATTGTTAGGTTGCCAAGTGAGGAAACAGATTTGTTGATTCTCTATTGCCCCGCTGTTACCACATCAGTAAAGAATGGTCAGCATGAAAGGAACTGAGTCGGTATGGCACTCACCTCGAATGGCCACAGGCAACTAGATACATGTGTGTCAATCATGACGGAATATGTGCTCGCGGGTAGAGAAGAACCCAATGGTAGAGTTTGCTTCCCTGCTGCTGATTACATCACTTGTTTTGTTCTCTATAGGGACTTCTCAGGGATGGCCATTACAAAACCTGATTACCTCAGAATCAGACAAATTAAAACCAACACTGTTATTGTTGTTGTTGTTACGTGGTATTGAGTCGATTCCAACTCGTTGTGACCCAGTATAGGATTTCTCAGGAACAACTAGTGGGTTTGAACTGCAGACCTTGCAGCTAGCAGTCCAGTGCTTATCCTACAGTGCCACACCAAGACGCCACACTATTACTGTTATGTTATGTTTTCAAATGAATCCAAAATTTAAATATGTAGATTACACACAATTTTCTTAAAGAAAATGCACAACAGAGTGAGTCACAACTCAACTTCCATCCTTAGTGCAGCCACTGAAATGCCAGCTTACTGGTGAATTGTGTTTCTCGTGTTTCTTCTTAAAATAGCATCTTGGAAACGCTAGTTACAAACTGGCTTTCTGGTCTCAGGCTGATTGGCCATTGCATCAGCAGTATCACAACAAAGCTGTCTAAAAGCTGGGCTGATTTAATAGGGTTATTTTTAATAATTATATGCAATACTTGCGGGCCATTGAGATAAATCACTTTATGTTGAACTTCGCAGTCTTAGAGGGAGAAAAAAAATTATCTCCTTTCCTAGAGATTACCAGGTTATTAAGTTTTTTCAATGCATGTGTGAAAAGCCATTAGCTTTCTTCCTCCCCTCAAAACACCTAACTGTACTAAATGATTGTACTAAAAGGGTGGTGGTTCCCATTGGCTGGATTCCATTAAAAGAACTTCAAATCCTGCCAAAGTGAAAGCCAGCCAATTAGAAAGTGGGTGCAGTCAGATGTGTAAGTACTCGGGTTGATGAGTCTGTGCACATTAAGGAGCCTTGGAAATGCATCCCTGCAAATTCACCTTCATTTACTCCACATGGAAATTCAGTGCTAGAGAGAATTTGCTTTAATTATTACTGTTGCTCGTGCTTTGGGGTCTGTTCCATTCATAGTGACCCTGTCTAAGCTTTCCGAGGACTGGCTGGTGAGCTTGAACCACCAACCTTGTGGTTCAAACCGACCTTGTGGTCCAGCACATTAACCCATGGTGCCACACCAGGACTCCTACTTTAATGGTAGCAGAATGCATTATTGCTTCCAATCAAACACAAATGAAATAATTCCCTTTGCTCCTCATTTGAAATATTTCTCATTTTAGACGCTGAGATTCTGATTCACAGACCTAAACGTTCCACAATTAAACACTTGACCATAAGAATCATCTCTAAAGACAAAGTAGCCATATAAGAAAAAGCCCCATGACATTACACCTGTACCAGGAGCGTCCTTGTTGTCAGGTGCCGACGAGGCTGCTGTAACACACAGCCAGCCTGCCCTGTCCAACGAGGCTGCTGTAACACACAGCCAGCCTGCCCTGTCCAACGAGGCTGCTCTAACACTCAGCCAGCCTGCCCACTGCGGCAGCCAGCCACTGTGTCAATCCATCTGCCGGAGGGTCTTCTTGGCTTTGCTGACCATGCTTGATGTCCTTCTCCAGGAACTGACCCTCCTGATAATATGTCCAAATACAGGACTCAAAGTCTTACAAATATCACCTGGGGCAGTGGTGGAATGCTCATCTTCCATACAGGAGAGCCCAGTTCAATTCTCAGTCAAGATATCTACTACACACATACACACATCTTTCAGTGGGGACTTGAGTGGAGACTATGATGCAGAATAGGATTCAGATGAATTTGAAGACTAAGAAGAAAGACCTTGCAATCTACGTCCAAATATCAGCCAATGGATGCCCAAAGAGTGGTAATGGTCCAGTCCCATTGTGCATGGAATCATCCTAAGTTCAGGGCCAATGCTAACTAACAGCACACAGCACTGTCAGGAAGGCATTATGGCATCACCATTATATAGAGGGAGAAAGATGAGGTTGTCTGCTCCCGTGTGTGTCTGAGTAGAACTGTGCTCCACAGGGTTTTCAGTGGATGATTTTCATTAGTTTTTGCTGTTGTTAAGATTCTACTTATGGTGCGCCGTGCGTGTCAGAGTAGAACTGTGCCCACAGAGTTCTCAGTGGATGATTTTCATAAGTAGATTCCATTCGTGGTGCCCTCACATACATATGTCAGAATAGAGCTGTGCCCCACAGGGTTCTCAGTAGATGATGTTTCATAAGTAGATCCCACTCATGGTGCCCCCGTGTGTGTCAGAGTAGAACTGTGCCCCACAGGGTTCTCAGTAGATGATGTTTCATAAGTAGATCCCACTCATGGTGCCCCCGTGTGTGTCAGAGTAGAACTGTGCCCACAGAGTTCTCAGTGGATGATTTTCATAAGTAGATTCCACTCATGGTGCCCCCGTGTGTGTCAGAGTAGAACTGTGCTCCACAGAGTTCTCAGTGGATGATTTTCATAAGTAGATTCCATTCGTGGTGCCCTCACATACATATGTCAGAATAGAGCTGTGCCCCACATGGTTCTCAGTAGATGATGTTTCATAAGTAGATCCCACTCATGGTG
>NW_006408971.1:842317-889108 GCF_000296735.1 Chrysochloris asiatica
CCCGTGTGTGTCAGAGTAGAACTGTGCTCACAGGGTTCTCAGTAGATGATGTTTCATAAGTAGATCCCACTCATGGTGCCCCCGTGTGTGTCAGAGTAGAACTGTGCTCCACAGGGTTCTCAGTGGATGATGTTTCATAAGTAGATCCCACTCGTGGTGCCCTCACATACATATGTCAGAGGAGAACTGAGCCCCTGAGAGTTTTTAATGGATGAGTTTTTGGATTTAGATCACTAGGACTTTCTTCCTATGTACCCTTGGGTGGACTTGAACCTCCAGCCTTTTGAAAAGCAAGAAAGCACATTAACCATTTGCACCGCATAGGGACTCCATACTGATGTATAATGCTCCCCGGAAGTATAGTGGGTTACGCATTGGACTGCTAACTGCAAGGTCAGCAGTTCAAATCTACCAGCTGCTCCCAAGACAAAGATGAAACTTTCTGTTCCCATAAACATCTACAGCCTCAGAAACCCTCTGTAGGGTTGCTCTGAGTTGGCACAAGCTCGATGGCACACCAACAGCAGTGTTGGTCAAACCATAACTAGTGTTGTTGTTGTTAAGTACCATCAAGTCAGTTCCAATTCACAGTGACCCTTTATAAGGTTCCCAAGGAGTGGCTGGTCGGTTTGAACCACCAACCTTGCAGTTAGAAGTCCAGTGCTTATCTTACAGCACCACACCAAGATCCCAAGCCATGTGTAGTATTACGGAATATTATTTTCAACTATACTGTTTGACTATGCGAAGGCTTTCAAGTGTGTGGATCATGACAAGCTATGGACAACATTGTGGAGAATGAGTATTCTAGAACACTGAATTGTGCTCATGAGGAACCTGTACATAGACCGAGAGGCAGTTGTTATAACAGAACAAGGAGAGACACTGAATGGATAAAAATCAGGAGATGTGTGCGCCAGGGTTGTAGTCCTTCACCATACTTATTCAACCTGTATGCTGAACAAATAATCCTGAGAAGTTGGATTATAAAGAAGAATGTGGAATCAGGATTGAGGAAGACTCATTAACAACCTGAGATATGCAGATGATACAACCTTGTTTGCTGAAAGTGAAGAGGACTTAAAATACTTACTGATGAAGATCAAAGACCACAGCATTCAGTATGGATTGTACCTCAATGTAAATAAAACAAAAATGATCACCACTGGACCAATAAACAACATCTATATAAATGGAAGGAGACCTGATGTGGCGCTGTGGGTTAATGCGCTGGACTACAAAGTCGGTTTGTACTGCAAGGTTGGTGGTTCAAGCTCACCAGCTTCTCCTTGGAAACCCTTTACAGGGTCACTATGGGACAGAACTGACTCGACGGCACTTAACAAAAATAACAACATATAAGTGGAAAAAAGACTGAAGTTGTCAAAGACTTCATTTTGCTTGGCTCCGCCATCAACACTCATGGAAGCAGCAGTCAAGAAATCAAACGATGTATTGCATTAGGCAAATCTGCTGTACAAGACCTCTTTAAAGTGTTGATGAGCAAAGATATCAGCTTGAAGACTAAGGTGTGCTTGACCCAGGCCACGGTGTTGTCAATACCCTCATATGCATGCGAAAGCTGAACAGTGAATAAGGAAGACCGTAGAAGAACTGATGCACTTGAGTTATGGTGTTGGAGGAGAATATTAAAAGCACCAGGGACTGCCAGAAGAATAAACAAATCTGTCTTGGTAGAATGCTCCTTAGAAGCCAAGATTGCCAGACTTCATCTCTTTTTCTTTGGAATGTTGTTAGGAGGGATCAGTTCCTGGCCAAGGACTTACTTGGTTAAGTGGAGGGTAAGCAAAACAGAGGAAGATCCCCCAACGAGATGGATTGGCACAGTGGCAACAAGAACAGGCTGAAGCCGAGAAGCTTTTTAGTTTATTTTATTCGTACAGAGGGTCGCTTTGGGTCGGAACCAATTCGACAGCACCTAGTAACAGCAACATACTGTTTTTCAAAGCCTTGAAATTTTCAAAGAAAATGAGAAAAACAGAACCAAACTGTACTACCGTAGTTTGGCCAAGAGAAGAATGTTTACCTCAAAACCCATCACTGTGTGTCCCCAAAGAGGCTGGAGCAAGATGAATTTGCCTCCCCATCTCCTTCTTCACTGTTACTCATCGTCGAGATTTTCTGCTTGTGTCAGATAACCATCTGACAACTGTAACAATGGACAGAACATGAGTCTGGCTGTGCGTGTATTTGGGATGTGGCTCTCACAGTAAACTTTGTGGACTATTGCACCAGGAAGCACCATCCAAGCCAAAAGCATTGATGCTGATGAGTCTGATAAATCACCTCGTGATGATGATAAGAAATGTACAGTCGTCTGCTTACTGAATGTGTCATTCTGACTAACGCTGCATTCCTCCTGGTAGTTTGTCAAGTACATCTCACTCTTGGTATGAATTTACCTCCATTTTAATAGCAATACATTTTTATCAATCTGTACTGTAGTCTCACTACATCTGCTACCCACCAGAGACTCCCTTCTAGACAACAGACATCCTGCCTGTCTTTGATTTTCATGAAGGTAAATCTCACTTGTCACTCTCAACATGGCTGTTTCCAAAGACCAGCTTGTTCTGTGGAATCGGTGTTATATGAGAGTCGGGGGTGGGCCCCAGCTTCAGCACATCTATCCCCTGCCCCTTCTCCACGGTCACTCACTACCTGTCAAATGGACCTGGCATGTATGACACAGAGGCCCCCCCTTTCTTAACATGCCTTCTCTACAACTCTATAGAACCCATCTGTGATGGGTTAGATGTAGTAGTCATCTTGTCAGCTCTTGTCTATTGCCTGCCACTTGCCACCACCCATTCTGGGCAGAACCCACTTGTCCCACTCACATTGGCCCCAAAGCCCCACATGGTCTTTTTCCCTCGCTCCCACTTCTTCCCCTGAGTGACATCCATACTGCTGTGGGCCCTCACTCCACTCCTACCACTTGATTCTTGATGGGTGGAATCCCACCATTACCCCAAGCTTTCCATGGACAGACCAAGACACTGGTGATCCACTGTCCCTCATGTGATCCGGTAGGCCCCACAACCTCTGGTATATCATCTGGGGTGGATTGTGGAGGTCCCCTGGGTTGACCATGGACCCCTGTGGGGCATGGACCATCAGAGGCACCACCCAATAATTTATTCAATTGTAGTAAATGCAAAATGTCAGATAATGAGAAAGTCCGTAAATGAGGAGTGTTACTGTTGCTGTTAGATACTGTAGGATCCGTACCGACTCATAGTGACCTTGTAACACAACAGAGCAAAACCAAGTCTGGTCCTGCACCATCCTCACAGTTGCTGCTACGCTTGAGCCCATTGCGGCTGCCGCTATGTCAATCCATCTTGTTGGAGGTCTTCCTCTTTGTCACTAACCCTCCACTTTACCAAGCATGATGTCCTTCTCCAGGAACTACCCCCTCCTGATAATGTGTCCGAAGTATGGGAGGCAAAGTCTGACCATCCTGGCTTCCAAAGAACATTCTGGCTGCACTTCATCCAACACAGATTTTTTTATTCATCTGGCAGTCCAGGGTACTTTTAATATTCTCCTCCAATGCTGTAACTGAAATGTATGCGATTTTCTATGGTTTTCCTATTTACTATCTAACTTTCACATGCATATGTCCATGGCTTGGATCAAGCGTGCCTTAGTAAGGGTCATCATCTTTGAGTTGTCTCAGACCATTTGGGGCTGGTTATAACAAGAGAACTCTTAGACAGGGCACTTTTTACTAATAAAAACAGTGCTAGGAGCTACTGAATCATTTTTATTAGTAAAATGTAGCATCCTCGGTGGGTCTCTTTCCTGTCTGAAATCTGCATTGGATGACACACAGTCTGTTCTTTTCCTCTGTAGCTCTGCACTCTGACCCTTGTTGGAACATTCCTGTACAGTGATACGGAATCAGCCATGTGCCCATGTGGATGCACACGTTTTGGGAGCCTAGACTTAAGATGCAGCTGAAGCCTCACAGCAAACACAGCCTGGGTCAGGGGGGTGGGGCGGGCGCTGTCACAAATGGCGCTGTCTGTGCTGAAGTGAGAGATTCTTCTCCCAGACCAGTGCCTTCTGCACCAGCTGGCAGATTTCCTTTCTTTCTTTTTTTTCCCTGACATCAACCCCTCTGCCACTTGAGTTCCTCTGTAACCTGGCAACTTGCAGTTTGGGCTCTTTGTTTTCTTCTTAACCTGTGGCCTGTGACTGCTACAATCTAGTGATGCTCCTTTAAAGAATTGTCTGGTCACTTGGGCAGGTCAGCGGTGTCATTTGCTCCTGTCATGAGGGCTTGATGCTGCTGACCAGATTGTGACAATATGACTGTAGTTCCCCATGTGTCCAGTTGAGCCGGTCACAGAAATCGTGTGTCAGATAGGGCTGTGAAGTCCATGAAAGATGCATTCGATTTTCGTTCATTGACAATCTTCATTGTCAATTACCGGGGAGGGAGGCCCTGATGGTGCAAAGGGTAAAGCACTTGACAATTAAAGGTTCAAACCCATCCAGAGACAACTCAGAAGAACAGTCACATCCTTGAAAACCCCGTGGAGCAGTTCTACGCTGCACACACGAGTCACAATCAACGTCACAACAGCTAAGAGCAACAATGAGCAATAAAGGGATTTTTTTCTCTAGTTTGCCTCATTCTAAACCTCAATGGACTCCAGGTGTGGCACTCCAGAGCAGCACTAGACTGTGAACCACAAGTTTGGCTGTTCAAACCCACCGGTTGCTCATTGGAAACCCTTGGCAGGGTCGCTATCAGTCAGAACCAACTTGACGGCACTTAACAACAACAAACCTTGGTGCAGAGCTGTAAGATAAGCACTGGACTGCTAACCGAAAGGTCAGCAGTTCAAACCCACCAGTTTCTCCTCGGAAACCTTATAGAGACTCGCTATGAGTCAGAACCAACTTGATGGCATTTAACAACAACAAAATCTCATAGAACTTACATTCCACTGGGAGGGAACATTCATAAATACCACACATCATTTTGTTGCAAAAGTTTAAATCATCTGAACTACATATATGTAGAAAGAGATATCTAGTTTGTAGTTAGGGTTCCGTACTTTGTAAACTTATATCATGTTTCCCAATCAGATGCATTGAATCATTCCTACAGGGCAAAATGATTCAACCCTCATGGTCCAGGCTTTTCTGATAATCGTCTGGTCTATTTTTGAAAATCTCTACAGAGAACATTTATTTTCTTTCCTAGTAAATAATGTCACCGTTTATCAATCTGTTAGAAACGTCTTATCAAATTTTAAGATAAACTGGCCTTTGTTATAGTTGGAGGCTATTATCCTAAGAGATTGCTTCATTTCCTACAGCAAACAAATAAGATCAGCAGCTTCTTTCAAATGTGATTTTTTCCATAGTGCCAGAGGAAAATCACGTCCAGACCAGCATTGTTAGCATATAGACATTCTCTCCTTTATCCTGATTGCACACTACCAGACCCCTTCTTCCACAGCTGACTTCCCACAGGAGGAAACTGCCCCAAAGCCACCAGACTGCAGTACATTAAACCCAACTGCTTTAAGATTGTGCCTTCTATAATTTGCCTTTAGATTTTTTTCTTTTCTTATGCAAAGGATCACATCGCTGTTACTTTTTGTTGTGGTGGTTAAAGGCCAACAAGCAAGTTCCAACTCAGGAGCTCCTATATAAGGTTTCTGAAAAGTGACTGGTGGGTTTGAACCACGAACCTTGAAGTTAGCAATCCAGTGCTTACCCTATGGCGCCACACCAGGACTCCTATTATTTTCTTAAACGTTATCAAAAATACAACTTCTACTTTTACATCGTTAACTCTCTTGGGTGTCTAAGCTGCTTTCTTATGCAAATAGCTGTGCTGTGTAATTAGGGTAAAGTATTTGGGTTAAATTGCCTTTCTACACAGACAACTTTGTCTTAGACCAACCTTAGTAAATACAGTGAACCTGCTGGGTTTGAAGATTAGAATGCTCAGCCCAAATGGGTGCCTTTTGTTATGTTGGTTTGATATTAGATTTCACATGAAAATGGATGTAAGCAGAGATCTAAGACAGCCGGTCCTCTACATGCCTAAACAGCTTTCGGTGTAGCTGCCACTGTATCTAAAATTCCATCAGGAGAGCAACCATAGTTTAAGTCGCTTTCCTTAAAAGTCTTCCTTTTAGAAACACAATATTTGAGAAGTGGTACAGAGAATGTGTCTAGGGGGTACGTATGTGTTCAGGAACGTATCTGACTTTTATTAAGGTGGAGGACTACCAACCGTGTAAGAGAATGAATATCGGAACCCTTGGGTGACACTCAGCCTGCACACGTGTCTGACTTGGTACACATGGGAATTTGGGCTATGAAATGCCTTAAAAGGTTTCAGTTCGTGAATTGCTGTTTTTAGTTACATTTTTAGATGAACCTAGATATCTATAGAGTCCTGGTGTGGCTCTGTGGGTTAATGTGCCAGACTGCAAAGCCTTTTGAACTGCAAGGTTGGTGGTTCAAGCTCACCAGCTGCTCCTCGGAAACCATATACAGGGTCGCTATGGGTCAGAACTGACTCGACAGCACTTAACAACAACAACATATGTCTATAGTCGGGCTGCTAACCTCAAGATCAGCAATTTTAAATCCCCAGGTGTTCTGCAGGAGAAAAATGAGACTTTCTGTTCCCGTATAGATTTTGTTGTTGTTGTTAAGTGCCATCGAGTCGGTACCGACTCATAGTGACCTTATACACAGCAGAACGAAACACTGCCCGATCCTGGGCCAATCTCACTACTGTTGCCACGCTTGAGTCCATCGATGCTGCCACTTGACCAATCCATCTCGTTGGGGTCTTTCCCTTTTTTTTCTGACCCTCCACCTTACCAAACATGATATCCTTCTCCCGCGACGGCTCCCTCCTGACAATATGTTCAAAGTATGAGAGACAAAGTTTGGCCATTTTGGCCTCTAAGGAGCACTCTGGCTGCACTTCTTCCAAAACAGATCTGTTGGTTCTTTTGTCAACCCATGGCACTTTCAATATTCTCCTCCGACACCATAACTCAAAAGCATCAATTCTTCTACGGTCTTCCTTATTCACTGTCCAGCTTTCGCATGCATGTAAGGTTATTGTATAGATTTGCAGCCTCGGAAATCCTATGCAGGGTCTCTATGAGTTGGAACCGAGTCCACGTCACACCACCACTACCACCACCACCACCACCACCATCACCATATATCTATGACGAGCATGGGAGTTCTAGAAAATAAGCATTGGACTGTTGGAACCAAGGGTGGCAGTTCTAGCCCACCTGCAACTCTGCGGTTGTTACAAGTTGGAACCAACTCGATGGCACTTATCAACAACGTATATCTATGGAGTCCTGTTGTGGCACTGTAGGATAAGCCTTGGACCTCAATAAAAGTGTAAAACATTTCGAAACACTAGATGTTTCTCTAAACCTTCTGTAGAGCCGCTATGAGTCAGAACTCACATGATCCTATACAACAACAACAATGTATCTAGACTTTAATTGGGAGTCCCCTGATGGTGCAAATGGCTAACGCACTCAGTTTCTAACCAAAATGTTGGCAGTTCCAGCCCCCACCCCCCAGTGGCCTCAGAAGAAACCCCTAAGAATCTGATTCTGACAACCACAACTACTAAAAGCTCTGTGGGGTCCAGCTCTCCTCTGACAAACCTGGGGTCACTATGAGTTAAAGCGGACTCCGAAACGGGACTTGTATACTTTAATATACGCTCTCCATTCTCTTTTGATATTTTCAAAAAAAAATAAAATAAAAAGGAAATCCTTGTTACATTCTGATGTGAAGAAAAAAACTAGGCTAAAGGTAAAACAGTAACTGCTCCTTGGAGCAGTATAGACACTCACTAGTTCACCCCTACCCCCACCTGACCCTACCTGACCCTCACCTGGCCCCACCTGGCCCCACCTGGCCCCACTCCATTCCTGGAGGCCGCAGCCTGGCTTCAGAGTCTTTGAGTTAGTTGTCTGTTATTTAGCTTGGTCTCCGAACAGATGACATTCTTTCTGCATTGCAGAGCAAACAACTGATATGGGAACCCAAGACTCTGTGTCTAAGCACTGCTGAAAAGCTCTCAGAAGGTAAGCTGCCAAACGCAACTGCTGAGCTAGCTCCAGTGTTGTGATGATTGAAAAAGAACATGCTGGCATTTCTGTGAAGGTGTCGTGGAATTTTACCACAAGAGGACCACAGAGCCGTCCCACCCTTGCCTTAGCTCTGGGCAGTTCTGCAGTACCCGACTGTTTCATTTGGAGCCAAAAAAACATTTCAGTAGGATGTAGATGAATTGGACATTGTTCAAATGAGCTGCAAAAATGAATGCAATGATTAAAAGTTTGCACAATTGATCTAGAAGAACAGACTTGAGGAATCGGACATCGTAAATCTGAACAGAAGGCCCAAGGGTATTTATTCAGAGCATTGTTGTTGTTGTTGTTATGTGCCGCATAGGGGGTCATTATGTGGACGATGCTGGCCAATGTCCTCTTGCTCTGTTGAGGGCAGAGCAAAGAGAAATAGCTTCACAATCTAGCAGAAGGGAATTGATCATAATGCATAATGGAGAAAGCTGGGACCCCAGGGCTGACCCTGAGGAGAGGCATTTAGAAGGTGGAAGCATCGGTAACAGTTTCCTTAAGGCAGGTTTTTAAAGGCTAGAGCCAACAGGCAATTTTATATCCTGTTCTGCCTGAATGCAAGAGTTCATGCTGAGTGACCTTTCAATATATTTGTTGTTGTTGTTTAGTGCCCGTGAGTCAGTTCCAACTCTTAGAGACCCTGTATAGGATTTCCGAGGAACGACTGGTGAGTTTGAACTGCCGACCTTGCAGTTCAATGCTTACCCTACAGCACCACACCAGGACTCCTTTAAGTGCCCAGAATTATAGAATGTCTTGAATCTGTTTTGAGTGCCTTCAAAAGCAAGCACACATCAGCTCCTCGCCGTCAGAAACTCAACTACAAGGACACACACTTTTTTTTTTTTCTTTTTGCTATTGAGTTAGCACCTGGAATCTCAGGCAGTCACACAATCATTTCTTTTGTAGTGATTGCAAACTAACAGACTATTAGTTGGCTGCAGCACTTTAAAAAAAAAATAACTGTATGGTGTTTACACCTTACAAGTCTAAAAGTTCTATACTGAAGTGTTTCCATGGAGACATTTTATCAGAACCTTCAGTGCCCAAAATAAAAATTTCGAAAGGCATTCTTGTGTGTCAGAAGAGGTAGGTCATTCACTTCGCTGGTTTCTAAGCTTTGCACAGAGGGTGCAGAGAGGAAAAGCCCAGGCAGAAGTGGGGGGCTGACCAGAGGGACGCCGCCAGACAAGAGAACCTATTAAAATCGATTCCATGAGTAATGTCTTGGAGCTTTCAGGGAGTGTGGCTGGGTTTCCAAATGTTGCTGTAACAGAATACCTCAAGTGAGGGGATTTTAAAGACACTTATTTTCTCACAGCTCAGCAGGCTACAAGCCCAAAGTCAGGGCACCAGCTCCATAGGAAAGCACCAGCTCCATAGGATATCAGCTCAGGGGAAGGGCCCTTGTCTCAACCAGTTTCCGTAGCCCCATGTCCCTGGCTCATTCCATCCTTATGTGGTACCTCTCTCCTCCCCTTTGTGCTTGCTGGTTTCTGTCTCAGCTGCTCCAGCACTAAACTGCTTTGAAATGACACAGTCCACCCCACTCCCATTTAATTGGTCAAACAAGCCATTTGACGACATGGAACTTTACAGTGGGCAAGTCAATGCAGTCGTCCCAAAAGCTCTTGGAGGGAAGAGTAGGGGAAACCCAGCTGAGCAGGAAGCGTGTCTCCATGGTGTGGAGATAAGGTTTGGGTTCCAAGCTAAAGATTAGGAATTATTCTGGGGTGTGGTGTTTTTGTGCTTTTGACTTTTTGTTGTGAATTGGGAGGTTTACAGAGCAGCTCCGTTTTCCATTCAACAATTCATATACATTGTATTTCATGACGTTGACTGGAATCCCTACAGTGTAACAAAACTCCTCCCACTTCCTCCCTGTGTTCCTGTTTCCATTCCTCCTTTCCTACCCTTCTGAAGCTTGTCCTGGGGTAAATGCCACCCCTTCCATCTCAAACGCGTCAACTATTTTAAGGTATGCTTCCATTCATTGTGTCTGTTTCCTTATTCTGGGGTGGGGGATTGCGAAAAGGGCTCACATGCCAAATATAATAAATGCACTCATTTTTTTAAAAGTTTTTATTGCGAATTGAGTGATAGTTTACATGGGAGAACATTGGTTTTACTCTTATTGTTTCATTGCAATGATTACAATCTCTTCCGTGCATCATCATCATTCAACAACATTTGCTTCTATTCCCTCTGCTTTTTCTGGGTTTTTCTTTTTTTTTAATGTACACAAAAACACTCAGGAATATATAATCATTTAAACAATCTAAGGGCACATTCTGCAAGCCTGCCTCCTGGCCACCAGCACACAGCCTTTCTCTTTCCCTGAGTCTAGAATCCTCAGCTGCTCCTTCTCTCCATGTCCTCATCTCTGCCTCCATCTCTGGTGTCGCTGCTTCTCTGGATAGGGTCCCCCATTCCAATTGTGCTTCTCTCCCTTGGTGGTCCTAGGGTCCTCTGTTCCTGGACTGTAAGATTAACTATTCCCCCCTTTTCATGACAAAACTTCTACCTTTACAGTTGTGATAGTCGCAATTGGTCATGATAACAATTACTCACTATTGAATCATAAGAATCTTATCCCCATATCCTTTCACCAGACCCCTCTAGACAAGATGAAAACTATTCAGTGGGGACTCTACCTTCCCCCACACACTCTGAAACTAAACCCCCTCTTAAGGGGAAGCAGGAGGACTGTTCAACTCACAAGACTTGACTAGTCCCCATCCTGCGGATCACCAGCCAGCAATGTCACCTCACTTGTGTTGGGGGGCCTGACCCTGTGACAACAAGGAGGAAAAGGCATGAAGAGCAAGTTTGTTGGGGCTCTGTCTGTCTTGGGTAACTTAATTCATCCATCTAACCTCTCCTTGTATACAACTTCATGCCAATAGTATCTATCTAACATGGCCCTACAAAATCTAAATTCTGGTATTTCCATCAAGCCTTGAAAAGCAAGAGCATCACAGTTAGATATGAAGCCCCTTGAGTTACAGGTGTTCTTTCAATAAATGCTGGGCACTTCTGTGTGCCAGGAGCCCTGGTAGCACAGTAGATTAAGCATTGGTCTGAGAATCCAAAGGTCAATGAAGATGTACAGCCTCAGAAAGCCCGTGGAGCAGTTCTACTCCATCCTGTACAGTCGCTCTAAGTCAGAGCTGACTCAACACTGGTGGGTTTGGGTTTGGGTTTGGTCTCTATGCCATGCACTATGGTTAGTGCTGAGAAGATAGTCTTCTGTAGCATTTGCAGTCTACTTAGGAACTGCCTACTTTTCTTTGTGGCGTTGTGTGGTGACTTTATTAAACAGAAATGCATTTTCTTGCAGTTCAGGGTGTTGGCTGTGTTGTCACCTCTGTGAGCCTCTCTCCTAATTTCCAGTGTCTTCAGGTGATCTCGGATATCCCTTTACTTGTAGGAGATCCTCACATGCCTGTCTTCCCTGTGTCTCTGTGTCGACAGTATTCTTCTTAACTCAGAAGTGATTAAGTTTGGGATCCCCCCTACACTGGCATGATCTAATTGATCTATTGACTATATTGCATTGTTGTTGTTGTTAAGTACCGTGGAGTCGGTTCTGACTCAGAGTGACCCTGAACAAGGTTTCTGAGGCTGTAAATCTTTACAGGAGCAGAAAACCTCATCTTTCTCCCGCGGAAGGGCTGGTAGTTTCAAACTGCCGACCTTGAGGTTAACAGCCTGATTCATAAGCACGACGCATTACCTACATTGGTGTGGCACTGTAGCATAAGCACTGGACCACACAGTTGGTTTGCACAGCAAGGTCAGTGGTCCAAGTGAACCAGCCGCTCCTTGGAAACCCTATACAGGGTCACTATGAGTCAGAACTGACTCAACAGCACTTAACAACAACAATACACACATTACAGCACATTACGGACCCAAAGGCCAGCAGATGGAATGCCATATAACTACTCCATGACAGCAACCAGACTAGAAATGTAGCCTAGCCAAGTTGACACATCAAGTTATCCATCCCAGGAATCCTGGGTAATGGTAAATAATACCGTTACTAAGTGCTCCTTGGAAGCAAGGGTGACGAGACTTCAAGCACTTTGAACATGTTACTAGAGGGACCAGTTTCTGGAGAAGGCCATCATGATTAGTAAATGATAGCAAAAAAGAGGAAGACCCTCACTAAGATGGAGACATCATGGCAGCAACAATGGGCTCAACCATAGCAAGTGCGAGGCTGACCGGGACCAGGCAGTGTTTTGTTCTGTGTGCATTCTGACTCCTAGGGTCACTAGGGGTCAGAAGTGACCTGATGGCATCTAACAACAACATGAACGCTGAGATAGGGAAAGCTTGGGATGTGGGTGTTGTAGGAGCCTCTGATGAGGCTAGTCTTGAGACAGTCAGGGCTGACCAGTGGAAGCTGACGCCTGAACAATGAGTAGGCTGGGACCCACCAACAAGTCTTGGAATTCCTCCCATATAGAACTGTGCTGTGTAATATGGTAGCCACTGGTCACGTATGGCTTTTTGTTGTTGTTGTTAAGTGCCATAGAGTCGGTTCCGACTCAGCGAACCTGTATAGAGTTTCCAAGGAGCAGCTGGTGAGTTTGAACTGCCGATCTTGTGTACTGAACATATGGCACTGCATTAGGAGTCCACACTGTGCTAGGAAACATTTTAAATATGCCTAGTCCAATAGAGACGGGTTGCAAATGTGAACCACTCACTGGATTTCAGTCTTAGTCCAATTTTTTTAAAAAATTGTAAAATATCCCAATAATATATTGATTACATGATTAGATGAGAAAATATTTGTCCATGGGACAAATATATATGTATATATATTTCATTTTTACTCTCCTAATGTGGGCTCTGGTAGCGTAGTGGTTATAAATTGGGCTACGAACCTTAAGGTCAGCAGTTCGAAACTACCAGCCGTTCCGTGGGAGAAAGATGAGACTTTCTGCTCCTGTAAAGATTTACAGCCTTGGAAACCCTATACAGGGTCACTATGGGTCAGAACTGACTCGATGGCACTTAACAACAACAGCAACAACAATGTGGGCCCGGAGTCCTGGTGTAATGCTGCAGGTGAATGCGCTGGACTGTAAAGTTGGTTTGAATTGCAAGGTCAGATGTTCAAGCTCACCAGCCACTCCTCATACACCCTAGGGGTTGGAACTGACTCAACGTCACTTAGCAACAACATGGGCCCTAGAAAACTTTAAGTTGCATCCATGGGCCAGATTATATTTCTGTTGTGCAACACTGCTCTAGCACTCTACAGCGTAAACAGCCAAAGCAAATGTAAACAGATGTCACAAGTACTGTGAAATCAAGCACAAAGGTGGTCACAGTGAGAGTCAGAGACTGGGGGTGATCTCGGGAGCTAGGACACGTGTTTTCTAAGAATTGCTCTCAGAAGTGAGAGAAGAAGATCCTAGCAGAGGAGTGAGCTGGAGCAGAAAATGGGGAGGGTGGGGTATGGCTGTAGGGGACTGGACACAGATATTCAGCTGTAGAATTGGGTCTGAAAAGTTTACCAGGTCTTCAAAGAAGCCTGCATCCTGGGAAGTCTTCGGCCCACCTCTTTGCCCACCAGATGGTGAAAAGCATGCCGATTGCCAAGCATAGTTCAGTGGGCTGGACAGGGGTGTGAGTGATGTCCTGACAGTGTGGACACTCAGATCTCTCCAGTGTAGTCACAGAATGATGGAGCCGATGGAAGAAGAAACCGAAATTTCCATTTCATTTGGTGCCATGGTGTAGAAATAGAGTTCAGGTGTAGAAATAGAGTTCAGATGTTTACCATTTTTGTGTCTGGATGTTTTGTTAAATCATTGATCAGTAAGCTATGTGACTTTTGAATGCAAAGAGAGAGAGTCCCTAAAAAGGTCTCAACCTTTTGTAAAGAATCAGTCTTTATTCACAGTAGGTATAGAAGGGAACAGCCACAACTTCTCAGCTAACATGGAGCATCAGAAATGGGATGATGGAAGTGTGTTCATTAAGGCTTTTAGTAATCCAGTTTATGAACACGGCCTACCTGGTTGGATGGTGTTAGTGCTTTTGAGTCAGTTTTGACTCATAGCTTCCCTATATGTGATTTCTGAATAGTGGCTGGTGAGCTTGAACCACTGACCTTGTGGTTCAAACCAACCTTATAGTCCAGTGTATTAACATGCAGCACCACACCAGCACTAGACTGCGAACCTCAAGGTTGGCAGTTCAAACCCACCAATTGCTGCTCAGAAACTCTATACAGGGTTGCTAAGAGTTGGAACTGACTCAACAGTACTCAACACCTAGTTTGTGTAAGCACTAGATAGTACAGTGAGTTCATGCATTTGATCTCATTAGAGATCCAAGTCCACCTGAGTCACCTCAGAAGAAAGACCTAGGGGCCTCCCACATGGCCCAACTTTAAGCCAGGCAACAGATAGGTATATAGAAGTGCCGAGAACCAGCCTCAACACGGATGTTTGGCTCATGAGGTGGGGATATCTGGCGGCGATAGGGATAGCAAAAGAGGAGACACAGAGACACAAAGAGAGAGACTAAGAGACACCTGGAAACCAGAGCAGATGCATTACTGGCATCTGGCAGATCAGGCGTGGTGAACATATTAGCCATGAGGACAGTAAGATCCCGCATAGCAAACATCTTAGCTATGTGGGCACTACGTTCCCTTTGCTAGCTGGTTGTCCACGCATGCCTAGTCAGCCGTATAACATGCCCTCCAGGCTATAATGCACACCTGGGTCGGTCCGCGCCCCCGTTTTATTTAGTGGAGGAGCTTTACACCAAGCTGGGAGGGACTAAGACAAGGTACAGCTACATACATAATTTTCCAGACATTCAGGCAACTTTACATCGTAATTCGCAGGTTGGAATCCCAGGCCCACAACTTAGTTTCTCAGGCTCAATTAACTTATCTATAGCACCTGAGCTCAGTTGGGGGAAGGTGAGAAAGAAGGTCAAAAGGCTTGGGAGGAGTCCCGCTGTGTTGGCTTCCTGAGCCAGGTTTTCAGGAGCCTAGTTGAATGACCTGCACCTGTAAACACTTTAAGACAGCAGTCCTTTTGTTCTTAGAACAAAGACCGGGAAGTCGCTCATCTACCTAGAGTGAATTCTTTGGGGGAAATTTTCTCCAGAGCCCAGCAAATCTGCTTTAGGAACTTTTAGTCTCAGCCTTAGGAGGTTATTATATTTATCTGTGGATATCAAGGCTTTATGTATGAAATTAATAATAAACATAACTGAACAATAAGATGAAAGACAGTTTGCTATGGCTGCTAGGTGGCTAGAGTCTGTTCCTCAGAGCCTGTGGCCTGTATGGTCTGCAACACTTGGGCCCACAGGGCCTCGAACTCATGACTGGGTCTGGATGGTCTGCAACATAGAAGGAACAACAACACTAGAAAAGTATGCTCACTGTGAATGATGGGAATGGTCAATCATTCAAAATCAAAAGGGCAACATGTACCTAAGGACAAAGTTGAGAAGGGATGGGAAGGTGGGTGGAATGGAAATATGAACCACAGGAAGCAAGCAGGATGACTGTTGTTCCATGGAGGGGATTGCAATCACTGAGCTGAAACAAAGTCTATTATTTGTTGAATGTAAAGCTTATGATCTTGTCTGTGAACTTTCACTCAATTCACAATAAAATGTTTAAGAAAAAAAAATTTTAAATACCCATCCAAGGGTTAAATCATACATAAAAGGCACACTCTAATAAAGGAGCTCTGGTAGCGTAGTGGTTATGAATCGGGCTGCGATTCTCAAGGTCAGCAGTTCGAAACTACCAGCTGTTCCGCAGGAGAAAGATGAGGCGTTCTGCTCCCGTAAAGATTTACAGACTCAGAAACCCTGTACAGGGTCGCTATGGGCTGGAACCGACTCCACAGCACACAACAACAACAACAGCAACATAAAAGAATAAAAATAAAAGACTTGTTGATCTACTTGTAGACAGTCTGCCATCTTACACCCCGTGAAGCAGTTCTACTCTGATGTGTTGAGGTCACCTTGAGTCGGAGGCAGCTGAACTATAACTGTCGCGTTGGATTGAAGGCAGTTGGTTGTAGAATTGGAGTTGACTTGACAGACTGTCCTCTTATTCTACAGCACCCTCAGAAACATCTTCTCTGGAACCGGATGGTGTTTTGCAAGCTGCCAAATGGTCCTGAAAGTTTGAAATGTTCTATTCAGTTCGTTATAACACTAAGTAAGGCTGTGTCTCAAGCACACGGGGAATCAGACGCTGCTGTCAGAAACTGTTCTTCCGTCTCTGTCTACTACGTGGTTGGAGAAAGTGTGTGTTTGGTGTTCTGGGTGGGCCCTTTAACTTGCTAAGAAGAGTTGACTGAGTGACTGCCTCCCTCAGCTCTTGTCATGCCTTGGATGAGTTAGCCCTGTGTTCTAGCCTTCAGGCTGTCCCTTCATTAGCCACTTACATTTGGCATCTTGAAGGAATGCTAATTGAGGGACTCTGCTGTGTGTTTCTCAGTAATTATTGTGACAGCGACTCTCCTCCAAGTAGGGAGAGGAGGAAGTCCATTGTTTTATGTCAAACCAAAGTTTCTGATACAGAACAACAAAGCCCACAGACGAGAAGAGAGAGTTGTTATCAGTGTCCCTCATGAACCCTCGATGCATCTTCTTTCTCAGTAAACGACCCCCTTCTGGTGGTGGTGGTGGTGGTGGTTGTGTGCTGGAGTTTGTTCTGACTCACAACTTCCCTGTATAGGGTTTCTGAGGCTGTAAATCTTTATGGGAGCTGAAAGTCTCATCTTTCTCCCACATAGGAGCTGGTACATTCTAACTGCTGGCCTTGTTAGCAGCCCAACCCGTAATCCACTCTGCTATGAGAGTTCCTCCTTTCCCTTATGACCTAGAGAATATTCAGATCATTCTTTCTGGGTCTCTCATTAAATCTGTCCATCTGTCTGTCGGTTCACTGATGTGATTAATACTTAGTGAGTACCTTCCTGTAAGGCAGTAGTGGTCCTGTGGTAGAGTTCTCACCTTCCCTGTAGGAGACCTGGGTTCAACTTCTGGCTGATGTACCTCCTGTCACTGGAAGCCTGTATGTTCCTATCATACTTAATAGGTTTCAGCAGAGCTCTCAGACTAAGACAGATGATGAAGAAAGGTCAGGCACTCTACTTTGGAGGGTCAGCCAATGAAAACCATATGGATTCTAAAGAACCAAGTCATCACAGAAATGCGGGCAGTCATTAATCAGTTGTCCAGCTAGGAATGTTTCACCTCAGTGACAAGACCTGACCACAGGCACTAGTGTAATCTACGTAGATCAAGAGATAGAGGGTCTGACCACAGCATGGGGACTGCCCAGCTCCATCTGTAGTCCTTGTGACATGGACACTGTCAGTCTTTTCTTCTCTGACTTGAATTGAGGAGGTGAATGTTATGTCCTGGCATAGTCATTGCTTGCCTAAGGCCCTCAAGCTGGTACGTTAAATTGAAGTATTCTAACAGCTCCCTTCTTTCTGGGGCTTAAAGCCACTGCAATAACAGATGGACAGGCAGAGCCTAGGAACTCCTAGGGAATGGGATGCCCAGCTGAAAGTAATTGGAAGCAGTATGGCAAGAGCCGCTGGAAAGCAAATGAACCCCGGCTTGGTGATGGGATCATCAGCGTCAAGCAAAGAACCGGGGAGTTCCTGTGGAGCTTGGAGGAGGCCTCTGTGTAACTGTCTGAGTTGTTAAAAACTTTTCTCTTTCTTAATACTGTCATCTTTGGCCTAATACGCAAACTGTGGGCAATTTAAGGAGAACATCTACCAGAAATGTTAATCATATTTTGCTCGTAAACTCTCCATGCTATCTAGGGATCTCTGCATCAACAATTCATGGATTTGATAGACAATTTTTTGTAAGTTTTTAATTAAAGATTTTTAAATGTTTAAATTAACTCTAAAAACTTAACTTTCCATCTAAAAAAGTCATTAAATGTTGAAGTGTAATAAACCTGACTTTAATATTATATCGTCTACTTACAAAATGGAGTCCTAGTGTGGCACTGTAGGATCAGCACTTGACTGACGGCTAACCAGAAGATCGGCAGTTCAAACCCACCAGCCGCTCCTCAGAAACCCTATATAGGATCACAATGAGCCAAAACCGACTCAATAGCACTTAACAACAACTTACAAAATACTGTCATTTGTAGTTTTTATGATTACACTGTCATGCTTTCTGTCCATAGGAAGATAATCACGACTGAAAAAAAAGTAAAATACAAAAATACAAAAAGTAGATTGAGCTTCCATTAAGTGAAAGAAGAGAGGGATGAATGGAGGGAGAGAAGAAGGAAGACAGGTAAACAGCAATAAAACAGATACAGTGAGTCCCCAGGTTGCAGACTTTCCACCTAACAATGTGAACTTGCCCTTTAACATAATGTAAACTTTCCCTTCTGTTGACATGATTGAGCCAACCCCTAGTCATGAACCAAGTCTTGTCTTCTGACCTACTGGTGTGGCACCGTAGGATCAGCACTGAACTGCTAGCCACAAGGTTGGTGGTTCAAACCCATCAGTCACTCTTTGGAACCCCTACACAGGCTGAGTGTGAATCAGAACTCACTTGACAGCATTTCACAACCACCACTGCACTCGATTATGCAGGGCAAGTAGAACTGCTCTCAGGTTTCAGAGACTGTCAGTTTTTAGGGAAGCTGACTGTCTCATCTTTCTCCCTTGGAGCGACTGGTGGGTTTGAACCACCAACCCTTAGCCAGCTGCACCACCAGGGCTCTATGAACCAGGCCTTCTGCAAAAGAAAGTCTTTAACACAATCACCTTCACTTCACTTGCTGCCCATTAGCTTTTAAACCACTGGCAAAGGCTTCGAGTCTTTTCTTGGTCTAAAGTCAGACTATGTAAGAACCATGTGCACCTGTTCCGACTTACCTGCAAATGCCACTTCAAAAACCACTTAGGAATTCGCCTCGTTCTTAACCCAGGTACTGCCTCTATTAGAAAGAATCTGACTCTTCCCACTCTTTTAAAATAGTATCATGAGCATTTTGTAAAGAGTCAAATCTATTTTCTTTCATTTTTTTTTTTTGTCTTTCATATCCCTCATACCTGAGATATGTCTTTGCTGTGAATAAAATGATCAGCCGGAGGTAACAGTGACCTTTCCAATTCTGAGGGTAGAGATCTACTTCTGAAAATCAATCACTAGAAACCCTAGGGATCCCACAGTCCCTGCACATGGTCTCTGTGAGTCTGGGGCCGACTCCATGGGAGCTCACAGCAATGAAGTCCATTCCATCCACCTTCACTTCTCTTTAGCATTCAGTATGACCAGCCAGGCTTTCCAAGTCAACAGCTTCTTTGGTTTTCCATTGTCTCTTACTTCTCGACATTCACTGTCAGAAATTCCTTCCTGGCCTCTATTCTTATAAAACTTTGTATTAACAACTTCAGCCACTTCCCATTTCTTAGGACCCTGCCAACACTCTAGAAAGATCTCTGAGATCGGGGCATTTTTCCTGGTCCCCATTCCCACTTTGTTAGAAATGACCCGACACCCCTTGCCCTTCTTGTATTCTTGAGATAATTCACACTTGTTCTTCCATGATGACCTCTGCTCACTCTTCCAGGAACATCTTCTCTGGATTTTTGTTTTGAGTGGCTGCCTTCTCTTCAGTCTGCCTCTTCTCATGTGTCCCTTCAGTGCCCACCTGCGCCCCCCACCCTGGCAGTCTGTATCCCGTGCCGTTACTGTTGTTGTGTGCTGTTGAATCAGTCATGACTCAGAATGACCCCTTATAACTGAGTAGAATTGCCCCATGGGGTTTCCTAGACTGTCACTGTGTTTGCCAGCTTGTGTCTGTGTGTGTCATCGTTTGGTGACTTGCATGTTATTGTGGTGCTGAATGCTATATTATTCACATATCATCAGGGTCTTCCATGGTGGGCCGGTTTCAGTGGAGTTTCCGGACCCAAACAGTGTTGCTGTAATATTGGTTTAAGACATGTACTTCAGAGCCAGGCAGATAGAAGTTGAAATCCCAACATTTTCACTGTGTGACAATCATAAAGCAAGTAGAAAGAAGGATGCGGTGGTCTCTTTCTGAAAAACCAGCAGAAACCATAGGAATAACAGCAGAACATGGGTATGTGCCAGAAGATGAGCCCCTCTGGTTGGGTGTAACAATGGGCTCAAGCTTAGCAGCGATCGTGGGTACGGTACGGGATCAGGCAGTGTTTCCTTCTGTTGTGCACAGGGTCGCTGTGAGTCAAAACAACTCAATGACACCTAAGAACAGCAACAACAACAACATATTTATGGTATCTGATCATCAGGTCTCTCCTTTTGCAAAAGTCCTCGGGGGTTCAATCCACAACCTTTCAATTCACAGCCTAGCACTTAACCACCACACCACCAACGTTCCTTTCTCCATCCCATAGTCCAACCCTGTGCTCTTCACTGCACCAACACTAACTGGAATCCCACCGATAGGCTGTCATCCTGTTGTTTTCTATGCCCCCCATTGTATGAGAGCCTGGAAAATGTTTTGTCCACACCATTGTCTCCCACTCTCATGATGGATACTGGCACTTAGTAGGTGACTTGTAAATATTCGCTTAGGAGAGGAAGGTGGGAGAGATGGAAAGAAGGAGGTGGAAAGGGAGGAGTTGAACATTAAAGAGTACCTTCTACCAGCATCCCACTAGATGCAGGATGTCAGCAATAAATAGCATGCTACCTCTCATAGCAAGCAGGTAATAGTACTTCTCTGAATGAATAAACAGTAAGGCAAAGTTCCTACCATAGAATTAACTGATATATATTCCAGTAGTCAATGCTTAATATTGTTCAACTAGCTTCTGTTTGTAATAGTTTGCAAGGCTAGGATAGATTTTGTTTTATTTAAGTGACCATCAAAAACCCTAGTTAAATAAACCACAAAATCATTAAACATTTTCATAAGTGTACAGGAGTCCTGGTATGGCGCTATAGGATATGCCCTGGATTGCAAGGTCTGATTGAACTGAAAGGTCAGCAGTTCAAACTCACCAGCCATTCCTCAGAAACCCTATACAGGGGGTGATTATGTGTCAGAATGTACATACCAGTGTACATAATTTCCCTAACTTTCCAAGCCTTACCCTACCTCACTTTTGCAGCCCTGTCTCATACATGCTCTTTGTTCTGGAATCTTCCTTTGCCCTGCTGCTGTCTCCCTTGCCTTGTCTTACATTCTGCAAAGACCTGGATGTTCTGACCTTCTCTCTCTGTTCCCACAAATGAGAGAGTGGTGTACGAGAGAAAGTAAGAAAGTGCAGTCTGAAACCAGGCAAACTTGGGCTGGATTCCCATTCCTTTACTCAGCAGTTATGTAGCTGAACACAGTGAATGACACTGGGCCTCAATGTCTTCATCTGTAAAATGGGTTTAGTAATAGTGCTTAACTCAGAATTAAGCAGGGTCCATGTTCAATACTGCACATTGCTGAGCCCAGTCAACAGACAGTAGTTGTTGGCCATTCACCTATGTCACTGCCCCTAACCCAGAATGCTCTTCTCTTCCACATCACTCAATTGATACCTATTCCTTAAGCTCTAATGCCCCATGAAGCAGACCTGCCTCTCCTCTGAATACTGACTACTACACTCACTTCATTAAACTGTAAGCTCCCAGAGGGCAAAATCCAGTCATAGTAGCACAAAGCAAGTGTTTGAAAAAATCTCAATTGATCAAAAGAATAATTTTTTATAGTGTAGGCAGATTTCAATGCATAATGTGTGCTGCTCTGGTACTTGAAATTTGCATTAAATATGCCTGTGATGTTACATAAATTCTAGACTTCCACATTTTAATCAAAGTCTTAATCCTAATGAGCATCACTTATGAAAGGGCAATTATCAGATTTCCCCAAAGAACTGGAAACAGTCAGTTGCTAATAGCATCCCGAAGATTTGGCTTTTTTCTGCGATAATGTGGTAATTTCATAGGCGAGACAGTGTGAGCTGAAAAGAACACACATTTAAAAAGCAGAGACTGAATTGTTGTTCCTTGTCCTTAAAAAGTGTGACCCAAGGCAGCGACTTATCTACTCTCTGCCTCGGTGATTTTACCTCTTATGTTAAAATCTGTTCATTTTGCAATTTCCAAACTAGCCTCCTCAAAACCTTTGAAGATGAGGATAGATGAAATTTCCCATTAGACTTCATTGTACGGTAATGCATCATGAAGTATTGGGAAACTGTAACAGCATCGACACGTACACATTGATCAGCGTTATCCACCAGTATTCAGGCTTTGGAAATGGAAAGCAGGGAGGCGTGTGTAGACTTGGGCTAGAGATGCTCAGTTGAATGAAGAGCATCCCCAGATTGCACAATGAGTTGGTTTGGGTTTTGTTCTTCTAAAAGCCTCTACTACTCAGTGTTTGCTTGATGTAGGAACCTGCATTCAATATGTTGTGGTGTTTGTGGCAGTGGACGTGGGGGTTGCTGTGTTATCAAGGGTTCTCTTGATGGCTGTGGTTATAGTAATGCTGGTTGTCATCAATGAGCTGACTCTGAGTCAGTCCCAAACTCTTGGTAACCCTAGGTACTGCAGAGCGAAACTCTGTTCTACACCATCTCCTTGATTAATTATGAATTAAATCATTACGACCCATGCATGGAGGGGATCGTGACCATGGCAATGAAACGATATAGGATAGGATGAATGTAAAACTAATGTTCTCCCATGTAAACCACCACATAATTCACAATAAAACATTTTTTAAAAAATCCTTACGACCCATAGGGTATTTTAGAAGCTAATCCCTAGCTGGTTTTGGGGAGTTGATCGCTAGACCTTTCTTCTCGGACAACATATATAATTATGTAAGATTAGGGTCTATCTGACAATGAATTTCAAAAGTTTGTGCTCACCAAAAATAAGCTGTATTTTAAAAACAAGCAAACACACACACAACTAATTGATCTGTTTTAACAAATTAGGTTTCTGGGTAACATCTCATTTACTATAAAAGTAAGCCTGTCTTCTAGATAGTCTTTAAAGTAACATCTAGCTTTCTGTGTGTAAAATCATACATAAAGTCTAGGAAAATTTTACAGCCTAAGGTGCTTACAAATGTAAGTTTAAAATTCTCAATGGGTTCATCAGAGATTTTTGGATTTCACTTGATTTCCCAAAAGTTAAAAGTTAAAAATAAAAGACACATGCATTTTCAATACAAAGCAACTTCATGTTACTTTATAAATCAGTATTATTTCTCTAAGTCTCCAGAGTATTCCTGTTCATTCTGGAATATTCTATTATTCAAAGGATCCCTCTTTCTACATTAATTCTTTTATCCTATCAGGTAAATCTTTCCAGCAATTAAAGTATCAATTTCTAAATCATCTCAAGTCAGAATACCTCTCTTGCATAATATTGGTGGTAGCGGTGGTGTGCCGTAGACTTTGTTCCAGCTCATGGTGACCCAACAGGACAAAGTAGAACTGTCCTGTGGGCTTCCGTATGTTGTAATCTTCACACAAGCAGGCTCTCAGGTCTTTCTCCCATGGAATCATTGGTGGTTTTGATTCACCAACCTTTCTAGTAGCAGTTGTGTGTTAGACAGCACACCACCAGGGTTCATTACTCTTATGTACACTACCTCTATTATTCAGAGCATGGTGGCTCTAGAGGTTAAGCACTGGTTTGCTAACCACCAGGTCAGTGCTTCAAGCCCACCAACCATTCTGCAGGAGAAAGATAACACTTTCTGCTCCTGAAAAGATTTATAACTTCGCAAACCCTATAAAGGGTTGCTCTGAGTTGGAACCTACACGATGGACACTTAGCAACAATAGAATTCAGAGAGGTCCTGTATTGTTCTTTAATTACCATCAAGTCAATTCCAACTGAGTGATTCTGTGTACAGTTGGACAAAACACTGCTGGTCAGTCCTGTACCACCCTCACAATTGTCTCTGTGTTTGAGATAATTAGTGCAACTACTATGCCAATCCATCTCGTTGGGGGTCTTCCTCTTTATTGCTGACCTTCCACTTTATGGAGCATGATGTCCTTCTCCAGGAACTGGTCCCTCCTGATAACACGTCCAAAGTCTGGGAGATGAAGTTTCGCCATCCTGGTTTTTAAGGAGCAAACTGGCTGTACTTCTTCCAACACAGATTGGTTTGTTCATCTGACAGTTCATGCTCTATTCAATATCTCCCCTGTAAACTTTGATCCCGCCGTATATAAATAATTACAATATTTATCTTAATGGTGGCTTGAGAGAGTGCCCAGTGATTTGTGGATTTTTAAACAAAAGTATTTGAATTATGATAATTAAAATATTCTCACTTAGTAATGCCATTCATTCTTATTTATAATCATTATATTACAAAGTTAGTCTGGTCTGAAGATTCACATTGTCCATTACAGAATGCATGCCAGAACAAAGAGGAATTGTTATGGTGAATTACCGTTGAGTTAATGCCAACTCATGGAGACCCATGTCCAAAACATAACAATGTTGCTTGACCCTGCTCCATCTTCATGATCACTGGTTTGGTTGAGTCTCTGGTTGTGGGCACTGTGTTTGAGTGCCTTCCAGTCTAGGGGGCCCATCATCCAGCACTGTAGGGGACAATGTTCTGTTGTCATCCATATGATTTTCATTGACTAATTTTTGGAGGTTGATGGCTATGCCAGGACTTTCTTCCTAATCTGTCTTCATCTGGAAGCCTTACTGAAATCTGTTGGTGTATGAATACTAGTGGCAGACCTTCCCAGATCACAGGGGCAGGCACACAGTAGCCACCACAACAAGGCAACAGACTGATGGGCGGTAGGAAAATGAATCAGGAAAGGGAAACAGGAATAGGACACAGAGTTTATTTGAAAGAACGTTACTGAGGGAATCATAAGAATTATCTTAGGGACATTTGTTATTGCTGTTAATTGCCGTCAAGTGGGTTCCAACTCATAGCAACCCTGTATAGGGTTTCTGAGGAGTGACTCGTGGGCTTGAACCACTTACCTTGTAGTAAACAGTCCTGTGCTAATCCTACAGCACCACATCAGGAGATACCAACACATTTTCCACCCCACCAGGCTCTGATAATAACAGGAACCAAAAGGTACACTTTGGCCCATTTCTCCAAGCCTACTGAATTAAATCTAATTTATTTCATGAAAAGACCTAAGGCATGAAGTCATCTGGTTGACTGACTTGGAACACAATAAGTTCCCCAAATATTAATAGATTTTTATAGTCTGAATGTTGATTGATTGGAAATGCCATAGTACCTATGCAAATTTAGTCTTACAGCGACAATGTAACAAATATGCTTGTTCTATCAAAGTTGTCACGTGAGCTGGTATAGCTTCAGGGAAAGTGCGCAGCCAAGAGCCAGCTGGTTAAGAGTTTCCACGTTGAAGTCTGACCCATGGTTCTCAACTACAGGAGGTTGCACCCCACAAGGGGACCTTTGGAAATGTCTGGAGACATTTATGGTTGTCACAATGGAGCGTGGAGTGCTACTCTACTGAGCATCTACTGTGCACAGGACACCCCACCCTGTCACAATAAAGGCTTGACAAACCCCACATGTCTCTGGTGCTAAGAGAAACCCGGGGCCAGGCTTCTGGGGTTTAGATCAGACTCAGCCCAAACCCATGGCTCCAGGAAAGTCCCTTAACCTTCCTAATTCCATTACTCACTTCTTGGTGGCAGTGTCACTGTAAAATTACTGAACACGACTCCACACGGTCAGTCCACTTCACTTATTCTTCATAATAAAAAGAGAAACAACAGTTTTGCAAAAATATATCGTACAATCTCAAAGATTTATAGAAAACTTCAACCTCTACAAGAAAAAGACAAAGAACCTAATTTAAAAATGGGCACAGGACACAGACACTTCACCAAAGAAGACATTCAGGCAGCCAACAAACATGAAGAAATGTTCACAATCGTTGTTGTTAAGTATTGCCGAGTTGGTTCTGACTCATAGGGACCCCATATAGGGTTTCCAAGGAGCAGCTGGTGGGTTTGACTAGCTGAATTTATGGTTCACAGTCCAGTGCAGAGGCAAATCAAAACAACAATGAGATATCACCTCATATTAGCATTAGTAGCAAAGTTCATAAAAACAGACAACAACAAATGCTGGCGAGGGTATGAAGAGACTGGGACCCCCCTACATTGCTGATGGAGCTATAAAATGATTCGACCCCTGTGGTAAACTTCCTCAGAAAGTTGTAAATAGAAATACCATTAGACCCAGAAATCCCTCTACTTGGGATATATCCACAAGAAATACGAGTCAGAACACGAGTAGATCTGTGCACTACTGATGTTCATCCCATCACTGCTCACACTAGCAAAAAAGATGGAGACAGCCGAAGTGCCCATCAATAGAAGAGTGGATTAACAAACTGTAGCACATCCACACAATGGAAGACAGTTGAACAATAACAATGAATCTGTAAAACACCTCATACCATGGGTGACCCTGGAGGACATTACATTGGCTGAAATAAGTCAATCACAAAAGGACAAATATTGTAAGAGACCACAATTGTAGAAACTCAAGAAAGGGTTTTCATACCATGGCTTGGACCAGACATGCCTTAGCTTTCAATGTGACATCTTAGCTTGTTAACACTTTTAAAGAGGTCTTATGCAGCAGATTTGCCCAATACAATACGTCATTTGATTTCCTGAGCATTGATTATGGATTCAAGTAAAATGAAATCCATGACAACTTCAATCTCTTCTCTGTGTATCATAATGCTGTTTACTGATACAGTTGTGGTCCACCTTAGTTTTCTTTATGTTGAGGTGTAATCGATACTGAAGGCTGTAGCCTTTGATCTTCATCAATTAATGCTTCAATTGCCACCCAATGGAATCCTTCAATATTGCAACTTGAGGCTTCAATTTTTCAGCTTGAGAAGTGTTTTTGGTTTTCTCATTCCAGCTCTGTGCACATTTCATTGTAGCACTTGACTTCGAAATCTTCTGCTCAGCTCCTTTAGGTCATCCTTTTTCCCATTGACTTGAGCTACTCTCCATTCAAGAGCAAGCTTCCGAGTCCCTTCTGACATCTACTTTGTCCTTTTCCTTCTTTCCTGTCTCTTTAATGACTTTTTGCATTCTTCATGTTCTGGATGTCACCCCACAAGTCATCTGGTCCAATCTGTCCTCTAGATGTCATCTAAATTCAGGTGGGATGTACTTAAGGACATACTTTTGCGGTCATGGACTTGTTTTCATTTTCTTCAGCTTCCACTCGAACTTGCATAGAGCAATTGATGATCTGTTCCACAGTTGGCCCCTGGCCTTGTTCTGACTGATGATACTGAGCTTTCTTATGATCTTTTTCTACAGATGTAGTCGATTTAGCACTTAGGCGGGACTAATGCTTTCAACCACACTCAATCTTCATCCTGGATTTTCAAGGGGAGCCAAAAGGAAGCCCTTCTGAGCATTTGTACAACCACTAACAAGTGCTCACAAGTCGGTCTTAACCCAAAGCCTCCTCAGCCCACTAATGTGAGGTTTGGGACAGAGTTTCCTCTTGTTCCTGTCACTCTCAGCATCTCTAGTTTGTGTGTCATTAAAAATATGCAACTCTTATTTTTTTATGGAAACTGAAATAGTAGCTGGCCCGAATCAGATGTATTATATTTCTGCTGAACACATAGAACATACTGTATCCCGTCTTTAGTATTCCCTCATAAATGCAAGTTATTATAATTAATTACAATTAGCAGAAATACTGGAAGTGGATGACTTTGACAAACAGAAATTTACTCTCTCATACAGTTTAGAAGGCCAGAAGCCCATTCATCAGGTTGCTAGCTCTAGGCAGAAGCTTTCACTGGGGGGACACTCCTCTTTTCAGCATCTGTGGGCCCCATTCCTTGGAGCTATGCATGTGGTTTGGTACCAGTCTTCTCCTGGGTCAAGGAGGTTCTCAGTGCAGGGACCCTGAGTCCAAAGGATGCAGTCCACTCCAGGGTCTCCTTTCTTGGTGGTACTTTGGCCCCTCCTTCTCCTCTGGCTTCCCTCTCCTTTGATCTCTTGTAACATAAAAGGTGAAGCAGGCCACACTCCAAAACTCCCCAGAGACCAGATCAAGGCTGTGACCTGAGTCAGGGAATTACATCCCACCCTAATCCTAATCTGGGTTGATCACACCAGATCACATCACAAGGGAATGATTACATCATCACATCATTGCCTTGGGGGATGATTACAGCATTATATGACTGCCTAAGTAAATCATTACGTAACTGACAAAAAAAAAAGTGAGCATCATGGCCAAGACAAATTGACACATATTTGTGGGGGACGCAATTCAATTCATGGTGCAAGTTCACCTTCAAACTTACAAAGGAGCTGAGGGAGAATGAAATGACTCTAAGATACCAGACTCAATGATAGAATTCAGGGAAGATGTTGTGCATGTCTGTAGCAATTCTCAACAACTCTAAAATGTTAAACAGAACACAAAGTCGTGGAAAGTCTAAGATAAACCACTCTAAGTCCTTAAAGAAGTATCATAAATCTATGAAAAGATCGCTTTTTGGTTTGATGCCAAAAAATTGTGGAAGTCTTCTATGATACCTTTGTAAAAATTCAATTAACCTTTGTGCAAAAATAAGAAGACATCGAAACACTACCAGAATGAGGTCATTAGGCATCTACTGTCCTTATGGTCAAGGATAGCCAAGTACCCAAACTAAGTCCAGTTCTCAGAAAGAAAATCGAACTTGCTGGGAATGTATAGCATTGTTGTTGTTGTCAGGTGCCATCAACTTGGTTTCAGCTCATAGTGACCCCGGGTACAACAGAACGAAGCACTACCCAGTCCTACACCAGTCTCACAAATGTTATGTTTGAGGCCATTGTTGCTGCCGCTGTGTCAATACATCTCGTTGAGGTTTTCCTTTTGACCAAGCATGATGTCCTTCTCCAAGGACTGGTCCTTCCTGACATATCCCAAAGAAGGAGACACGAAGTCTTGCCATAGTCCCTTCCAAGAAATAATCCAGCCGTACTTCTTCCAAAACATATTTGTTCGTTCTTTTTCATCTTCTTTGCTAACACCTTAATTTTAATGCATTGATTCTTCTCCTGTCTTCCTTATTCCTTGTCCAGATTTCACATGCATATGAGACCATTGAAAATACTATGGGTTGGGTCAAATGTACACTTTAGTCCTTTACATTGAGGTGCAATCTGTTCTGAAGGCTGTAGTATTTGATCTTCATCAGTAAGTAGTTCAAGTTATCTTCTCTTCCATCGAGCAAGGTTGTGTCATCTGCTTCTCACAGGTTGTTAATGAGGCTTTCTCCATTCCTGATGCCATGTTCTTCATGTAATCCAGCTTCGCAGATTTATTCACCATACAGATTGAATAAATATGGTGAGGTGATGCAACCCTGGCACACACCTTCCCTGAGTTTAAACCATTCCTCTTGTTCTTTCTAACAACTGCATGTTGGTCTATGCAAAGGTTTTCCTGAGCATGATCAAGTGTTCTGGAATTCCCATTCTTTACAATGTTATCTATAGTTTGTTGTGATCCACACAGCCAAATGCCTTTGCATAGTCAATAAAACACAAGCATACACCTTTCTGGTATTCTCTGCTATGAAGCAAGATGGATAGGACACTAGCAATGATATCCCTGACTCCGCATCCTCTTCTGAATTAAGCTTGAATTTCAAGCGGCTCCCTGTGAGTGTACTGCTGCAACCATTTTTGAAATATTCTCAGAAAAATTTTACTTGTATGTTATCTTAATAATATTGCCCAATGATTTCCCTAGTCCATTGGGTTGTCTTTCTTTGGAATAGGCACAAATATGGAGCTCTTCCAATCATTTGTCCAGATAGCTGTCTTCCAAATTTCTTGGCCCTGGTCTTAGAGGGCCTAGCACTTGTTAACATTTTGAAATTCTTCATGATTTTGAATAAGAAGCTCTGCATATTTATACTTCACCAGGACTCCATTATTCACAGGGTCCTGCAAATTGGATAGTCAGTGAGGTGATTTTGCAGTGATGAGAAAGACCCCAGAACCTCAGTGGTTGGACACAACAGAAATTACTTTCTTGCTTGTGCTATGTGTCCAGTGTGGGTAAGAGATGACCCAGGGCTGGAGGAGGTTCCTTCTGACGCCAGTTTCCAGTTTCGACACCCAAGGGAAGGGAAGAAGAGCTGTGCACTGGCCCATGAGGCCTCACCAGAAGCAGCCCTTGGCACCTCTGGTCACACTCGTTGTTCAAAGCAAATTACATGGCCTTCCTTGCCTAGCTTCGTGGTCTTTTCAGTTACCTCACGTGCATGGGAAAGGTGAATGATGAAAAAAGGAAGGCAGAGTTACAATGGATGCAGTTGAATTAAAGTGTTGACCAAGAATAGAGAGTATTCTGTGGGCTTCCAGAAGAACGAACAGCTCAATCTTAGAAGAAGTACAACCAGAATGTTCCTTAGAAGAGAAGATGGTGAAGCTTCGTCTCACTGACTTTGGATCTCTTGTCAGGAAAGACAAATAGATAAGAAAGGGTGCCATGTCTGGGAAGGTGAGGGAGTCAGCAAACTGAAGGAAAACTTCCTTGCGATGCATGGACACGTATCCACAACAATGGGCTCAGATATTCAGTCATGAAGGTGGCGCAGGCTCAGTGATTGTTCTGCTAGATGTAAAGCCACAAGGAGATGGGAGCACCATTCTACCCTGTGCCTAGAAAGAGGGAGCTAGAGTGTTTGGTGACCAGCATATGTGGGCTGCTGTTTGGAACCCACTCTTTGGAAGAGTGAAGTTCACGATGTCAGACTTCCATGAAAACAAAAGCAAACCAAATTACCTGAAAGTTAGATCATCTGCATTTAAAAGTAAGCCCTTCCCTTTGCTTATTTTCTGATGAACTGAGGTTCTCCTATCTGTCGTCTTCCCTGGGGACAGAGTGTTTGCTGAGAAAGTTAGCAGTTAGCATCAGGTGAAATCTTCCCATGCTGACACGAGGCACTTAACCCAGCACTGGGGGCCACAATCAAAGTGCATCACCGTTTGTAAACTATAGATCCATTATCACAACAAGTTCAAACAAGAAGAAAAGTATAAAGTAAACATAAGAATGTAAAATCAACAGCAATCCCACTGCTTACTGGTTTTTGTTGTGTGTGTGTTTTTTTAATATTCCTGGTGCCACGCTGTACATTAAGTGCTGAACTACTAACCACCAGGTTGGAGGTTCAGACCTACCAACCACTCCTTAGAAACTCTACACCCGGTGGCTGTGAGTCAGAACCGATTGGGCAGCACTTAACAACAACATCCACGTTAGAATTTGTTACAGTGTTAGACTTAGTTGTTATTGTTGTTATTAACTGCTGTCGAGTCGGTTTGACTTATAGTGACTTAAGGGTTTCTGAGAAGCAGCTGGTGAGCTGGAGCCACCAACCTTGCGGTTCAAACCGACACTGGACTCCAGATTAGAGCTAATGTGCATACTCCTTTATGCAGAACGTTTGTCAAATGCTATATTTTGGACCTGTAGGTAATTGTCGAGGTCCTATGTCGGGGTCCCGCCTAGACAAGGAAGTGTGGGTATCACGAAGAAGGGAGATCTGGCGGCGACAGTGATAGAGAAAGAGAGAGCCAAAATATATACAAAAAAGACAGACACACAGATATCGATGCAAGCGGGCAGGTAGACAGATCTGCAAACATTTTGCCTAGCACTGCCCAGCATTGCACAGCATTGTATGCAGAACTCACTTTACCTCAGCCTTTTATTCTCTTTTTTAGGGAGGGATTTGTTACAAAGGAAGGATGTAATTCACTCAGGGAGGATGTCACAAAGGGAGGATGTGATTAAGACAGGATACGGAACTGAAATGTGATTAATCATTCAAAGCAGGACATAATGATTCACAGGAACAACTTTTTAAGATATTTTCATAGTTTTTCTTGACAATCTAACATTTGTATTTTTACAGAAAAAATTAAAAAAAGGTTCAATCAAGCTGTTTTATATTAACTTTTAGGCTTAAGTGATCTAGAGTAGCAACATGCGGTTTCTTAAGGATACATAACATAAAGCAAGGTTCCTGAAAGGAGCCAAGCTGTCTCTGTACACTTTGCAAACTTTTGTTTGTGAGCAAGATCTCAGGCACCGGGCTTCATTTATCTATACCTAAAATGCTACATTGTTCTTAATATTCCTATATACTTTCAGGAGGAAGGAGAGCATCTGGGTTAAACTGATTATATTTAGAGGTGGTTTAATGGGGCTGCCACTGATCAACCCAGGGTCTGCATATGCTGTCCCCAGCAGGTAATAAACATGGGAGTGCCATGACTCTGGAGGGTAAGCACAGAATGCGGACCACAAGGTCAGCAGTCAGAAGCCAACAGCTTCTCCATGAGAGGAAGAGAAGGCTTTCTGCTCCCTGAAGGATTTACAGCCTCGAAACCCCCAGGCTGGGTCACTATGAGTTAGAACCATTGACGGCCCCTAACAACAACATGTAGTTAAGTACAGTTGCAATCATGACTTTTTCTTTTCGTGAATGAATCACCTATTGTTGAGATGTAATTTTTTTGTGTGTTATAAACTTCATTAAGGAGCTCTGGTAACAGACGGCCACATCTTTCACTTGCATAGTGACCGGTGGGTTCAAACTGCTGACCTTTTGGTTAGCAGCATTATAATCTATAGGATCTTTAAACCACCCTCTGACATAATATTGTTGTTAAGTGTCACTGAATCAGTTTTTATATATGTTGTTATTGTTGTTGTTAAGTGCCATCGAGTCAGTTCCCACCCATAGTAACCCTGTATAGGATTTCCAAAGAGTAGCTGGTGAGCTTAAGCCACCAACCTTGCAGTTCAAACTAACTTTGCAGTCCAACGTATTAATCCACAGCAGTACACCAGGACTCCACTTCATACATGTAGTATGGTCTTAACGTGTGTTAATAAAAAGATGATAATATGTTTTCTTGATTATCATTAACAGTTCCCAAAGATTTCATGAGACCCCACTGAGTTCAATGGCACCTCAAACCCACCCTCAGCTCTACAGGGAAAAAATATGCAGTCTGCTCCTATGAATAGTTACAGCCTCAGAAACCCTATGGGGCAGTTATTTGCTATTCTCTAAGGTCGCTGTGAGTCAGAATTGCCTCGATGGCAGTGGCTGGGTTTTAACAATGGAACTCTTGGGGGAGCAGGTGTGACCATCATCTATCTGGGGGTGTTCCAGAACAGGTTCGTTTATGCCAATTGTCCTGCAGGACCTGTGAAAATGCTCACTTCTACCCTCAACGCTGTGCAGTCAGACAATAAATTATATGGCCAACCCAATTATGAGTAAATTAGCCCTGGGTGGCACCAGTGGTTTGTGTTTGGTGATGTGTACCCATTCTGTGGTGTCAGAGGAAAAAGATCTGACAATTTTTGTCAAAAAAGATTGTTGTTGTTGTTGTTGTTGTCAGGTGCCATCGAGTCAGAACCCACTTATAGCGACCCCATGCACAGCAGAACGAAACAATGTCCGATCCTGGGCCAACCTCACTACCGCTGCCACACTTGAATCCATCAATGATGCCACCTGGCCAATTCATCTCATTAGAGGTCTTCCTCTTTTTCTCTGACCCTCCACCTTACCCAGCATGACATCCTTCTCCAACGATTGTTTCCTCCGGACAATATGTCCTAAGTATGAGAGACGAAGCTGAGCCATCCTGGCCTCCAAAGAGCACTCTGGCTGTACTTCTTCCAAAACTTCTTTTGGCAGTTCATGGCACTTTCAGTATTTTCCTCCAACACCACAACTCAAAGGCATCAATTCTTCTATGAGCTTCCTAATTCACTGTACAGCTTTTGCATCCATATGAGGTTATTGAAAACACAATGGCCTGGGTCAGGCGCACCTTAGTCCTCAAGCTGACATCTCTGCTCTTCAATACTTTAAAAAGTTCCTGTGCAGCAGATTTGCCCAATGCAATACGTCGTCTGATCTCTTGACTGCTACTTCCACGAGTGTTGACAGTTGATCCAAGAAGAATGAAGTCCTTGACAACTTCAATCTTTTCTCCATTGATAAGAATGTTGTTTATTGGTCCAGTGACCAATAGAGATTACCACATGAAAATCCTGTGGAGCAGTTATACTCTGTTAAAAGTTGGAATCGACTCGAGGTTTGGGGTGGTAAGTTTTTGGTTTTTTTAGTATCTTAGAAACTATGTCCTTATTCTGTCCCTGTACACTGTCCTTTGTTGTCCTAAAGAGCTAAGATGGGACACATTACATGTGATTCTTGGTCATTCTGTGCACTGTGGTACAATGAAATAAGGATTTATATTTTACACCTCACGCAAGTCTCCGTTTAAGGCCACTTATAACTTCCTTCTCTCTTGACCAACACATGACATGGGTCACTGTCTACTAACGACTGATCTATTCAACCCCGTCAGTCTCATTGAAATGCCAACATCAGACTCCCTTTCCTCCTAAATGATACAGGAAAGCAAGTAAGCGGGAGCAAAAACGTTCTTCACTGGGTTTCCTCCCATCACCAGGAGAGTCCTGTGTTAGAAATACTGATGCATGCTAATAATGTAACAGCTGTATCTCAACATTCCCACCTTGAATACCTGCTCATTTGATTTGTTGTTATTATTGTTAGGTGCTATAGAGACGGTTCCAACTCATAGTGACCCTATGCCAACAAAACGAAATACAGCGCCGTCCTCAGTCAACCTCACAATTATTGTTGTGTTTGAGCCTGTTGTTGCTGTCAGGGTGCCAGTCCATCTCACTGGGGGGTGTGGGGGGGTGGAGTCTTCCTCTTTTTCTCAGACCCTCCACTTTACCAAACATGCTGCCCTTCTCCAGGGACTGGTCCCTCCTGAGAACATGCCTGAAGTATAAGAGGTAATGTCTCCTCATCCTGACTTCTAAGGAGCAATCCAGCCATACTTTGTCCAAAACCAATTGGTTTGCTCTTCTGGCAATCCATGGTACTTTCAATATTCTTCACCAACATCCTAGTTCAAATGCATCAATTCTTCTGTATTCTCGCTTATTCATTATCCAGCTCTCTCAGCATATAAGGCCAGTGACAATGCCATGTTTTGGGTCAGACTCACCTTTGCAATCAAAGTGATATCTTTGCTCTTGAACACTTGAAAAAGGTCTTTTGTAGCAGATATGCCTAGTGCAATATGTTGTAAGATTTCTTGGCTGCTGCTTGCATGAGCGTTCTTTGTGGATCCAAGTAAAATGAAATCCTTGTTAATGTTAATATTTTCTCCATATATCAAGATATTGTTTATTGGTTCAGTTATAAGCGTTTTTGTATTTTTATAAGGAAAATAAAACTTTAAAAACGTTCTATATAATATTGTAGAAGAATTGATGCATTTATATATAATCGTATTATATATACATACATGGCACCTAACAACAACTTATAAAAAATGCTAAGCAATTTGCCCCTTCATGTTTTCTGTGTTGTTGTTGTGTTGTTGTTAAGTGCTGTCGAGTCAGTTCCGACCCTGTACAGGGTTTTCAAGGCTGTAAATCTTTACGGGAGCAGAAAACCTCCTCTTTCTCCCATGGAACTGTTGGTAATTTCAAACTGCTAACCGTGAGGTTTAGCAGCCCAACTCATAAGCACTACGCTACCAGAGCTCCTTCATTTTCTATGGATGTCCCCAAATAAAGTAATTTTGTCTAATGATGTTGTTGGTGTATATGCCATCGAGTAGGTTCCTACTCATAGTGACCGTATGTACAACAGAACAAAACAGGTGTAACCCACCTGCACAATCATTGTTATGTTTGAGTCTGTTGTTGCAGCCCCTGCGCCGATGCATCTCATTAAGGACCCTTGTCTTTCTCTCAGACCTTCTGCTTCACCAAGTGTGATGCCTTTCTCCAGGGACTTGCTCCTCATGGTCATTTGTCCAAAGTGTGTGATGTGTGTCTTGCTATCCTCACATCTAAAGCTCATTCTGTTTGGACTTCTTCCAAAACAGATTTTTTCATGGTTCTGGTAGTCCATGGTGGTGTTGTTGTTACGTACCATCAAGTCAATTCCAACTTATAGCAACCCTGTATAGGGTTTCCAGGAGCAGCTGGTGGGGCGGTCCATAGTGTACCATCAGTATTCTTTGCCAACACCATAATTCAAATCTATCCATTCTTCAACCTTCCTTATTCATTGTCCACCTTTCACACGCATAGGAAGTGATTTAAAATAGCATCATTTGAGTCAGGCACACCTTAACCTTAAAGTGACATCTTTGCCTTGTAATCCTTTGAAAGAGGTGTCTTGCGACAGATTTCCTAGTGCTCTTCAGTGTTTCCTTTCTTGACTGCGACATCCACGAGTGTTGATTGTGATCTAAGTCAAATGAAATCTTTGACAACGTCAATATTTCTGCATTTATTATGATGTTGCTATTGGTCCTGTCATGAGGTTTTCTGTTTTCTTAATGCTGAGCTGAAATCCCTACTGAAGAGGGTAGTCTTTTATCTCATCAGAAAGTACTCTGAGTCCTCTTCCCTTCCAGCAAGCAAGGTGTCGTCTGCACATCGCAGGTTGTTAGTGAGTCTTCCTCCCATCCTGATGCCACGTTCTTCTTCAGATAACCCAGCCTCTCGGATTATTTGCTCAGCCTGCATTTGCCCTACTGTGCTATCACTGAATCATGGGAGGCCGATCTTCATCACTTTTGTCTACTAACTGTGTACTCAATAAATTCCCAATAATGTCATTTTCAGTACCAATACAAGCAGCTCTAGCCCTCGAGAAATGTTAATGTTTTTAACACTTTTAAAGTAAAATACCCCTTTCTAAAAATGCTAGGTCAGAAATTCCAGAAGAACCCGCATTCTCTAGCAATTAACCACACCGGTGAGGTAAGTGCTCTTGGCTTTTCCTCAGGATACCTCACCATCCAACACCATCCGAGTTAATTAACAGACATAATGCCTGGCTTCTCCGTCTGCCTTGCTGCCTAATTATAGCCGTATGTCGCGGTTCCTACCAAAGCGTTTTCACTTCAGCTCACTCACCAGTGATTCTGTGAGCCATTCTGTAAGCTGGTGTTCCAGCATTCAATGCCTTCCTTTTCACAGTAGATAACTCCTTTACAGATGATGGGAGACGGCTCTGCACAGACTCATCCCATCATAATTACGGAGCCGGCCCCGTTAGAGCCAAAGAGCGTAGAAATCTCACACTAATTCCAGCGTATCTCCCGTGTGCTCAGAAATGGATCTCTGTGTGACTAAAGCACCAACATCAGGGAACAAATCACAGGGTCTGCTCCTCCAGGCTGTCCCGACTTCCAACAGCTGCTGTGTCCCTGGTCGGGACTTTTAACAGCCGTTTTAATTACCATCAGCAACCTTGGAGGGCCTGGAATAGCTTCCTGAGCTTCCAGAATGTTTTGAATCAGAAGCCTAGAGATAGTTGGATTTTCTCAGGGAAAATCATCTCAAGGGCTTGAATTGTATACTTGAGCTCTCTTTCTTTTCAAACATATCGTAGTTACTATTGCAAATAGGAATCTCACAAACAAGAACTTCACTGGGGAATGACTAAATACAGCTAAATCCTTTCAATGTTGAATTTCCACAGATGTATTAGAAACAACAACTTATTATTTTTTTAATCTCATTATTTTCTTGATGTAAAAATATCTCAAAGTCCTAGGAAGAAGTTCTTAATCACTGTGTGCCATACTTTGGCAGTATGATGAAAACTTGGTGCGCTATCTGAGAGCGATGTGTATTTTTAATTGCATAAAGTAAAATACATAAAGTAAAAAGGAAACCAGAAACCAAACCAGTTGCCGTATAGTCAGTTCTGACTCGCGGACACCCCATGTGTGCAGGGTAGAACTGCTGTCTGTAAGGTTTTCAAGGCTGTGACCTTTTGGATTGCCAGGACGGTCTTCTGAGGTACCTCTGGGTGAATCGTCAAACTTTCAATCAGTAGTTGAGCTCTGAACTATTTGCACCACCCAGGGACTCCCAGAAGAAAATGCAGTTATCAACAAGACTAAGTTTGTTATTAGTAACATATGTACTTCTTTATGAATACATTAAATAACATGTGACTACATTTAGAATGCGTGCCAATGAAAGTTGAATATTGTCATTAAAAGACACACCCATGTTCAGAAAGCTTTGCTAAGTTTGAGTAAGAACATTAACTGGTGGAATTCCCTGTGCGGTTTCATAATGAACCACAATGCATGGCAAGTCTGCTGAACGTGTGAATCAGAGTCCCCAATATGAGAAGAGCTGTATTTGGTCACACTTGGCAGCTTTGTCATGTAGAAAGGAATACAGCAATCATGTTTGCTGTTGTTGTTCTGTGCCATCGAGTCAGCTCCGACTCACAGCAAACCTACACAGGGTTTCTGAGGAGCAGCTAGTTGATTGACTATCAGTCCAGTGTTTATCCTACAGTGCCACACAACTCCAACCCCATTGTTGTTGTTAAGTACCATCGAGTCAGTTCCTACTCATAGCAATCCTTTACAGGGCTCCTGAGGTGTGGCTAATAGGCTTGACCCACTGATGTTGAGTTGGCAGTTCAGTGTGTATCCTACAGTGCCACACCACAACTCCAACCGCATCATTATTGTTAAGTGACGCCAAGTCAATTCTGACTCACGGTGACCCTGTCTAGTGTTTACAAGGAGCAGCTGGTGGGTTTGAACCTCTGACCTTGCAGTTAATAGTCTAGTGCTTGTCCTACAGCACCACACAAGGACTCCATGTACGGTCTACTGTAAACCATTACACTAGTGATGAGCGTAAGTGATATTTCAAGTTGTCTGCTACCACACTGATATGCTGTGAAAATATCCACAAAATCTTACTGATGACAAAGTCACAGTTATCACGAATACTACCGCTATGCTTTTCCACATGTGCAATGAAAGGAAGTGATAAATTTCAGGTAGATGTCAGTGAAATTAATCATGGAAGAGGGGACGTCAGAAAGTTCACAGAAAATTTCCATTCTCTTTAATTTCTTTTTTCCATGAATTTGTCAAAACCTCTTGTATCCATGTTTTTTTTCCATATACATACACAAGCCCCAAGGGTTCCAGTTAACAACTCCCAGCCCTATGGGGGACATGAGACACAAACTGCGGTTGGAGTAGGACAGCTAAGATGAGGGTGCAAACCATTGCATGTCCTACCATCCAAGGGTAATTGTGTGTTTACTATGGACCAGCACTGTAATAGTCACTTCCAGGTACTCATAATCCTCTTCCGTACTATGGTGGTGGCGCTGCTGTGCTGTCAAGTTGGTTCTGACTCAGAGTGACCCTATATAGGGTTTCTGAGGCTGTAAATCTTTATGGAAGTAGAAAGCCTCATCTTTCTCCATTGGAGCAGCTGGTAGATTCGAACTGCTGACCTTGCAGTTAGCAGCCTTACACGTAATCACTACACTACCAGGGCACCTTACAATGATAGTCACTATAATTCCCATTTTAGGAACCAAGTATCTAAGAGACTGCCCGAGGTTACACAGTGTAAACCAATGGTGGCACCATGGCTCAAATCCAGAGGTGGCTCTGCAACTCAGATGGCTCCATGAATCAAATCCAGAGGCAGAGACACCCTGATAAGTCAAAAAGGACTAAGTAGGGTGTGCTCAGCTCTCTTTTTTTGTGAGAGGAGCAGGCACTCAACAAAGACCGTGCTCTCTGATCTACTTTGCCAGATAATCGGCTCATACGTCACCAGTGGTCATCCAATCAGTCCTGTGTGACTCCGAGTAGAATTGTGCTCCAGAGGGTTTCACTGGCTGATTCTTTGGAAGTAGTTCACCAGACCTTTCTTCCAAGGTACTTCTGGGAGCATGTGAACTTGCTGATTAGCAGCCAAATGCTGCAACCATTGGCATCACCCTGCCTGTGGTTGGTGGTGGTGATGATGGTGTGATGTGGATTCAGTTCTGACTCATACAACCTTGTAGAGGGTTGGTATCTTCTTCTTCTTCACTAACCCTCCACTTTACCAAGATTGATGTCCTTCCCCTGGTCTGGTCCTTGCTGACAACATGTCAGAAGTATGAGAGACGAAGTCTTGTCATACTCGCTTCCAAGGAGCACTCTGGCTATACTTCCTCCAACATAGATTTGTTTGTTCTTCTGGAAGTCCATGGTACTTTCAATATTCTTCACCAACATTGTAATTCAAATGCATCGATTCTTCTACGGTCTTCCTGATTCAGTGTCCGATTTTCACATGCATATGAGACAACTGAAATTTCATAGCAGCCCTCAGACTAGGAAGATGGATGGATGCAGCCCCCTGTACAGGCTCTGGAATTGGCCCAGTCAAGGAATAGAGGATCCTGGTACCAGAGTACATTCTGAGAGGGAGAGTAATGCTGTGTGTGGGTGAGCTCTTCATCTCATGAGGAAGACAGGGCTTTCTAAAACATGAGGTGCCCCTCAAATGGCCAGCTGTTAGAATGGGAATATTTTACAGGGAATCCAAAGGAACGTGCATGTGTAGTTGTTGTCGTTAAATACCTATGAGTCATTTCCAATGCACAACAAACCTGTAGAGGGCTTATCCTATAGTACCACACCAGGAATCTGCCTTGCATTTAGGGAATTATAATTAATTGTGAATTCTTCTTGAATGCTTATAATAGAAAGCTCCCTTTATACGAATGAGGGTTCTCCTACATCTACTTCCAGCTACAACAGAAGGTACTTGCTTGGTAGAACCATTGAAGAAGGAAAACAAAATCTAGTTGAATGTCTCTAATAAGTAATACTCCAAAGTTCCTATGATTTAAAACATAAGATAATTGTAATAGCGTCATTGTATAGTATGTAATTGTGTAGCAAATAATCTGAGAATTTGAACTATGTGAAGAAGAACATGGCATCAGGATTAGAAGGAGACTCATTAACATTTGAGATATGTAGATGACACAACCGTGTGTGCTGTAAGTAAAAAGGACTTAAAATACTTATTGATGAAGATCAAATACTACAGCCTTCAGTATGGATTGTCCCTCAATGCAAAGAAAACAAAAATCTTCACAAGTGGACCAATAGGTAACATCTTAATAAGTGAAGAAAAGATTAAAGTTGTCAAAGACTTCATTTTGCTTGGCTCCACAATCAACACTCATGGAAGCAACATTAAAGAAATCAAAAAAATATTGCATTAGGCAAATCTGCTGCAGAAGATCTCTTTAAAGTTTTCTAGAGCAAAGATATCACTTTGAGGAGTAAAGTACTCTTGCCCTAAACCATGATGTTTTCAGTAAACTCATATGCATGTGAAAGCTGGTCAATGAATAAGACCACAGAAGAATTGATGCATTTGAATGCTGGTGCAAAATATTGTAAGTACCAGGGCCTGCCAGAAGAACAAATAAGTCTGTCTTAGAAGCGGTACAGCCAGAATGCTCCTTAAAAGTGAGGATGCCCCAACTCCATCTCTAGCTCTTTGTATATGTCAAAAGGAACCAATTCCTGGAAAAGAATGAAGTGGAGGGGCAATGAAAAAGAGGAAGACACTCACGAGATGGATAGACACAATGGCAGCAACAAGGGGCTCAAATACAGCACCAATTGCGAGGAGGGTGCAGAGCTGGGTCTTTATGATGTGCCCACTATGAGTCAGAACCAACCAGACAGCACCCAACTACCATATAACAACCGTATAATTAAAGTCTAACACCAAATGAAGAAACATACGACTTAGACCCCAGACCCGTTATTTTGATGTAGTTAAAGTATCTCAGGCTGCCTGACTGTGACTCTTAACCAGGGCTCACATCTGAGACTGTAAGAGAATGAATGCATATGAGTGATGGTGTTGAAGAAGACAATACTGAACGTGCCATGGACTGCCAGAAGAACAAACCAATCTGTGTTGAAAGAAGTACACACAGAATGTTCCTTAAAAACCAGGATGCTGAGACTTCGCTCATACTTCAGACGTGTTATCAGGAGAAACCAATCCTTGGAGAAGGACATCATGCATTGTAAAGTGGAGGGTCAGCAAAAAAGAGTAAGACCCCCAAGAAGATGGTTTGGCACAGTGGCAGCAACAATGCGCTACCGTGTAATAACAATACTGAGGATGGCATAGTTCATTCCGTTGTGCGTAGGGTCGCTGTGAGTCGGTACTGACTCAACAGCACCGAACAACAACGAGAGTTCTCTATTGCTGCTGCAAAAAATTACCACAAACTTAGCACGTTTCTACATTATGGCAGTTTAAAGCATTTTATTGAAATTATTTTCGTGTCCTCCCCATTGTACTATAACTTAACTAGAAAAGCATATTCCACATACTAGAACTTGCTGTCTGTTGAACTGAACTCAGGAAGTTAAAGTATATGGGCTGACTCTGTGAATATCATATGTGCTTCTATCAAATGTCATGTACATTGGCAGGCATGTAGTCACCCCTTAATATTATTGATTGATGGACAAGTGCAGACTAATGGGCTTTGATGAAAGAAAACTCAAAATGCCACTCTTCCGATACATTGAAAAGACAACTGCTCATCAACCTTAATGGCTCCCTCAGCAGCAGGACCCTGATGAGCCTTAATGAGAGAGACTTCTTAATTCAGAGGCACTGATGAAAAAGAGAAAGACACGAATCAGTAGCAAACAAACAAGCTTGGTTTCTGGAATGTAGAATGCATTACAGAGTGAAGGTTGGCTTAGTTTTTGGTGTTGTTATTAGGTGCCATCGAGTTGGTTCCAACTCATAGTGACTCTATGCACAACAGAAGAAAACACTGCCTAGTCCTTTGCCAACCTCGCAATCACTGTTATGCTTGAGCCCATTGCTGCTGCCACTGTGCCTATCCATGTGTTGGGGTCTTCCTCTTTGTCACTGAACCTCTGCTTACCAAGCTTGATGCAATTCTCCAGGGACTGGCCCCTCCTGATAAGAGGAACCACATTAAGTATGACAAATGAAGTCTCGCCTTCTTGGCTTCTAAGGAGCATTCAGGCTGTACTTCTTTTAACAAGATTTGTTTGTTCTTCTGGCAGTCCATGGTACTTTTAATATCATTCTCTAATACCATAACTCAAATCCATCAATTCTTCTACAATCTTCCTTATTCATTGTCCAACTTTCACATGCATGAGACTATTGACAATACCTTGGCTTGTATATGAAGTCTTTAATCTAGACAGGAACTCCAGATCTATTTCTGTTGACTAGGTCCCATTCCTTTGCCCTAACAAGGCTGTGTTGCACTGTCACCAAAACAAAAACAAATAAATCCCAACATTATTGAATGGCTTCTGTAGGAAGGAAGGCTTATGAGATGTTGGTACGCAAGACAGGGAACCACATTCTTTCTTCAAGGACCCTGAATTTTCTCACTTTCTTATGTTGGGCTTGATGACTTTAAAGTAAATCTATCAACTATTTGTCAGAATTTCCATTCTTGGATGTATTCATGTGTCTGTGTCTGGGTGCTTCATCTAAGAATGTGGATGAGCAGTTCTTTAAGGTTAAGCTCTCATCACACTTTGAAAGTGTTCTCGCCAAAAGATGGCGCATATCTTAGATAGAAAGTTTCAAATCCTAATATTCAGTGTCTTGTTTAATAAAGTAGAGTAAGTTGAGATGGTTATTTAAACATGTGCCAGGGCAGATCAGTGTGTGTGAGTTTTAAAATGGGGGAAATGATAAAATGAGGGAAATGGTTTTGGATTCCCACCATAACAAAAAGAACAAGTCAAACACGCTATACAGTCTCAAGGGGCTTGTGTGTGGGGGTGGGGGGGGGGAGGGGGGTTCACACCTCAAAGAGCTGAGGTCATATTAAACGTACATGAACAAAATACAAGATGTAACAAGTCATTCTTAGAAGAGAAGTTATCGTTGCTGACTGCTGTTGAATCAGTTCCGACTCATAGCCACCCTGTGTAGGGCTTCTGAGGAGCAGCTAGTGACTTTGAACTGCTGACCTTGTGGAAGAAACCCACAGATATTCTTACTACTGCTGGGCCAATGATAAATAGGAGAATCTTCCATGGAGCAGGGAGAAACCAGCAGAATGATTAAGAGACAGATATAGACTGAAGTGACAAAGTGGAACTGAACCCATAGATGTGAGTTTCCCAATGACTGCGGACAAAGCAGAGCTAAGACTTTCCCAGAATCCATGGCAACTGCTTCCGAAGACCAGGGGCCAAGAAAAATTTTGAGCAACCACTAAGGCTGAGAGGAGGATAGCAGAGTAGAGAGAAATCTCTGTGGCACAAAAAGCCAGAAAGAGCACATAGGAGTAAAGGGTTCCATTGTGACCAGAAATCTGACATCATTCTTAAAGCAGATTGCGGTGACCAGAACCCATCCGGAACCTGGGCTCTAAATAATAAAGGAACCGTTGGAGTCTCACTTCACTCAGTTCCAAAGCCTTGCTCTCAGGAGAAGACCAACCCTTCCCTCAAAATAGCTGAAGGAAAAAACACAAAAAACTGAGTCTAACAAAAGCTGCAACAAAGCCCAGATCCACCTTAATTGCAGACTAGACTGTCTTAGCCACACTTCCTAGCAGTTTGAGAAGAGAAAGGACATACCCTCTTCTGGGGAGTGGAGGAGGTAACTGGTATTCAGTTTGGTCTCTTTACTCAACATCTGCTATGTAATTTTTTAAAATTATGTGGCACATGAAGATGCAAGAAAATGTGGCCCATGGGCAACAAAGAACATAGCATTATACAGAATTCTGGAACTCTCTCTCTCTCTCTATCACTTTCATCTCTCTAATATTCTGTCCTCTAAACACCAACTCCAAAATCTGTCTCCTCCACATAGTGAGAGTACCATCCTTTGCTTGAGTTTCCAAATGAATAAACACAGTATGGGTCTGCAATAAGAACAGATACAGAGAGCATTCCAACAGAACAGTGATGAGAAATCATCCCACCTATGTATTGGCCAAATTAGGGTTTAAAATGTGCTAAGGTCATTGTCAGGAGGGAACAGTCGCTGGAGAAGGATATCATGTTTGGTAAGATGGAGGGTCAGAAAAATGAGGAAGACCCCCAACGAGATGGATTGGTCAAGTGGCAGCATCGATGGACTCAAGTGTGGCAACAGTAGTGAGGTTGGCCCAGGATTGGACATTGTTTCATTCTACTGTGCATAAGGTCGTTATGAGTCAGGGCCGACTTGATGGCACCTAACAACAACAACAACAACAAGATCATTCAAAAGGAGCCCTTGTGTGCTTTTGGATCAGCACTGACCCATTAGGTCATTGGTTCAAACTGACCAGTGGCTCCAAAGGAGAAAGATTTTCAGTCTCAGAAACCCGATACAAGGTCACTATGAACTGGAATTGACTCCATGCCAGTGGGTTTGATTTTTAAGGTAATTCAGTGGAAAACAGTTGTCTTTTCTACAAATGATGATGGAACATGGATGGACATTTATGAAAACAATGAATGTCGAACTTATCCCACACCATCTACAACAAAGTAACTAAAAATGGATCATAGACGTAAATGGAAGAGTTAAATCCTTGAATGTTCTGTAGGAAAACGAAGTACATAAAGATTTCTGAAAACACAAAAAGTACAACATGTAAGAGAAAAATGGGAGGAAAAACTGGACTACATCACAGTATAAAAGAACTGTTTTTTGGTAAACAACTTAAGAAAATGGAGAAATAAGCCATAGACCAAGAGTATATATTCGCAAACCATATGTCTGACAAAGGACAGTATCCAGAAAACATTTACAACTCAGTAATAAAAAGACAACCTAATAAAAACAGGCAAAAAAAGGATATAAAAATAAAGAACATTAAACTATGCTCATCATCAGTGGTCATCAAGGAAGTGCAAATTAAAGCCACTGATAAATCACGCATACTCAACAGAAGGACAGGAATTAAAAGATATAAAAATATCGTGTGTTGGTGTGGACATGGAACACTTGGAATTCTCACTCAATGTTGAGGGGAATGTAAAATGGTACAACCACTTTGGAAAATGGTTTGGCCATATCTCATATAGTTAATCGTCTACTTGCACTCCTTGGTATGGACCCAATAGAAATGGAAACATATCTACACACCAAGACTAGCTCAGGAATATTCATCAAAGCTTCATTCATAATCACCCCAAACTATGAAGAATTAAAATGTCTGTCGACAAGTGAGTGGATAAACTGTATTCCAAATAATAGAATACTGGAGTCCTAGTGTGGTGCTATAGGTTAATGCACTGGACTGCAAGATTGGTTTGGACCACAAGGTCAGGGGTTCAAGCTCAATAGTCGCTCCTCGGAAACCCTATACAGGGTCACTATGGGTCAGAACCAACTTGACGGCACTTAACAACAAAATTCAATTCTTGACTTTCGTTATTGAAAGATTCTCTGGGCAAATTATTGAATGATGCAGAAAGCATCAAGAGAAGATGGAAGGAATATACAGAGTCACTGTACCAAAAGAAAATGGTTGATGTTCAACCATTTCCAGGGGTGGCATATGATCAAGAGCCAATGATACTCAGGGAGGAAGTTCAAGGTGCATTGAAGGAA